>NW_026606729.1:617500-665000 GCF_029890125.1 Rhinichthys klamathensis goyatoka | reverse complement strand
AATGAGTTAGACATGATGCAGTAGCCTATGCTTCAATAAGTTATATATTTTATGTTTTGGAGTAATTCCAAAATGTACAAAAATGTGTATACACACCATCCACTGATTCAGACACAATAGGAATCAGCTGTGGTTGGTCCAATTGTTTTTATACCATTTAATTTTTAGATCCAGAATATATTTCATTACAATATTACTGTAAAATGTGGCAAAATGCTGTCTTATTCAGTTTTGTATTATGTTATTGCTTTGAACTTAAGTTTAACAGTTTTGAAATCAGTGTGTAAGCGTGTAGATTGACCTGTAGGTACACAGAGTGTTGGGGTTGTTGTGTCGAAGTGAGAAAAGAATTAATGTAATTTGAAAGATGTAGTCATTGAACGCATTTTGTGCCAAAGCAATGATAAATGATCCACAGTTTGGCCCACATACACTTCTGTTGTGCTCACTGTGTGAAGAGTTTTGAAAAAGTGACCTAAGTATTGAGAAATGTGTCCTAGCGACTGTAAAAAACTGTAAGCAACATCTATTTTTCTGCGCATTGCAAACTCAAACATCACCGTTCTGTCAGCATTAAGGCTGAATTCAGGGTGAGGGACAAGTGTTGCCATTGTGTTAACCCTTAACCAACACAAAACAAGTGTTCAAAAGGATGCATTTAAGTGTTTGTCTTCGAAAGATGCCAAATTTATGATGATTACTCAAAAATGTGATGGGAAAAAGACAAAGTGTCAGATGCAGTGATGTCAAAGTGAGTCGTTCTATAGCAATGCTCTTATATGTTAATAACCATAAACTGACATTCCCAGAATGTTGCATGGAGTTTGTGTGTGTGTGTGTGTGTGTCCATAAATTGAAAGTCAATATTGTTTGGACCCCATTGACTTTCAAAATATCTTCTCTTTTTTTTGTCATTTTGGATAGGAATGACAGGAGGTCAAGTAAATAAAGACAGAATTTCTCTTAAAAAAATCGTTTTAACTATAAATATAACTTAAAACTTTTAACCAACATCCTCATGGACATCCTCATCCTCGATGCTCTTCCTCAGTGTTTCTGTCTTGTTTTCCAGCACAAACATTCTTAAATCAAGACACATTTACTGGAAAAGAATGAAGCTTGAAGAGTTTCACCGAGTTTAAAAAGTGAAGCTTATGAAATCTGAACTCAAGCATGAACCCAAAGGACAGAACGCTATGATATTTCAGTAGATGGAGTGCATGTTTTCGTCTTGGAAAGCTCACACTGACTCCTTCCCCGGCCAGAGCAATTACCTGACGAAACAAAAGGCCGAGAACGAGCGAGAGCCTCGATGAGTAAAAGCGGAATCCGACAAACAAACATTTACGTGACACGTTACAGGAGAGCCTCTCTCGCTCTGACGAGGACCATAAGTGGAAAGATCTGCTGTAATTCAACATCCACCTTCATTTATGAACATCACTGGAGTCAGTGCAAAAGAAAAGAACAAAAGCCCTGAGCACCTTTGAAGAGTTGCCATTTTTTCCACCCTGGTGTTTAGAGAACATTTGTTTGAACGTTCATTTCAAACAGGCTTTGCTTCAAGTGTAAGACGCAGACCTGAGCTGCTGCTCGCCCTCGTCGCCTTCACCTCACACTATATCTATAGCTGATTATATCTGAACCTCATTACAGGGCAGTCCACCTCCTGCAGCTTTAGCACATACAATAAATCCATGTTTCCAGCACTGGAACTACGGCTGTGTGTGTTTAAAACGGAGAACATTCACTCAGAAACAAAGTCAAGACCCACTGTAGTTTTCTTACGCCTCTGGTGCTCTTCGTGTGGCGATCACAGATTTTTTTCAATGAAAGGATGTACTATATTTTAGTTTAGTAATGTTTTTTTATTTAATATTTTGTAATTTCAGGGGATTTTATGGCACTAAATTTTATGTACGTTGCATTTCTAATCCATTTATTCACTTTTTGAGCATAGACCTGAAAATTTAATTTCCAACTTAAACTGTGGTAAATCTTGAACGAAATCTTGGATCACAGACTGAAGTTTGATCTCTTTTCACAGACGACACTTGGCAGATTATTGCTGAGAAAAGTTTTAAAAAGTGAACTTAAAAAAAGTTACAGAATTTTACATTTATTGTTATGAAAAATCCACAAAAATACTATTTTCAATTTTGATATGAAATCTATATTTTCAAAAAAACATGTTTTACTCTAATACTGCAAGAAAATCAAAGCCATAAATCTAAACAAGTTGTGTTCAAAATTTGGGATTGATATTTCAAATATAAAAATATTTTTCAGTGAGATGTTGTTCGGCTGCAGTACCAAACGCTTCCACTAGAGGAAACTCGTCTCCCATTCATTTCAAATGCGCTCATTTTGGCCGCGAGGAGCACAAGTGTGACTATTGTTTTCAGGACCATTTAACCTTTTCGAATCATATCCATGATTTTTTTTTTGTTCACACAGCAAGTGCCAAAACCTTGAAGTAAAAAAAAAAAGAGTAAAATTCTATCATCATTTACTCACTCCTGAACCATATGATTTTCTTTGTTCTATGGAAGATGTTTATCAGAATGTCTGAGCTGCTCTATTCCACATAATGAAAGCGGATGGGGACCAAAAAAGGGTTATAAAAAAGTAAATAAATTGATAAATTCAAAATCGTTCTTGACAGCCATTAACAAATGACAGAAAAAAACCCAACAACATTAGGCTTCTTAGATGTTTTCTTCTACTCTCCCTCATGTCGTTTAAAACCTGCATCATTTTCTTTCTTAGAACGTATTTTGAAGAATTGTGAAACTGAATCTGACATGAATGCGAAAACATTTAAAGAATTTTTATTTTCAGGCAAACTCTTCTTTTAAATATGCAAATCCTAAATATGGTACTCACCTTTTTTGCGGTGCGAGTGTTAATTCTGGACCTTGTTTCAAAGTGTTGTTTCATCATTCGTCTGATTGCCGAAGAGTAAACGATGTTTAGATTATACCGATAGCCTTCACAGGAACTTCAGCCCATGACGTAAGGATCATTTGATTCTCCGACATGAAATGTATTATTTTAATAGAAAAATAAGCCCTAATTTATAAGGAACAAATTCCAAACGTAAGTTTAGAAGAGGCCTAAATAGCGTAAGTACTAATATGGTGAGTCTTGTTTGTCTAATTGGCAAGCGGCTGTGATTAGTAAACAGTAAAAAATGTGGTATTCCAGAAGAAATGGCAGAGCGAAGGTCACCAGCATTATATTTTGTTAAACTGCGCAATGTTCTAGCGCTTCGCCAAAGAAGCTGTAAACCGAGATTATTGTGGTGTTTGATAACACACAGGCTATTTCCACTCCAACACATCTAATATAGCACTACCTTATAAGCGTATGGCCTTATGGATCCCTCTACACTTGTGTTTCTTTTCACTTCACGAGACAGATGAAGAACTCGGCGTGCAGAAACCCTGAGGAAAGACAATCGTGGAAAACGCATGCAAACACACACACACACACACAGTAACACAGAGTGGCGGTCACACAGCGTGTGGAAACAGAAGAGCGCGGTGACGCGTGTACAGCCAGCTTATCTGTTCTTCACTCGTTTTAATTTATGCTCAAACCTCCAACACAAGCAAAGCTCCTGCCAGTGGAATCCAGTCTGACCTGGAGCACCAGGAGACGCTTAACTCCTGAATCCCTGGAGCCCAGAGTCGCTTAACTCCTGAATCCCTCGAGCCGGGTGTCGCTTAACTCCTGAATCCCTCCAGCCGGGTGTCGCTTAACTCCTGAATCCCTCCAGCCGGGTGTCGCTTAACTCCTGAATCCCTCCAGCCGGGTGTCGCTTAACTCCTGAATCCCTCCAGCCGGGTGTCGCTTAACTCCTGAATCCCTCCAGCCGGGTGTCGCTTAACTCCTGAATCCCTCCAGCCGGGTGTCGCTTAACTCCTGAATCCCTCCAGCCGGGTGTCGCTTAACTCCTGAATCCCTCCAGCCGGGTGTCGCTTAACTCCTGAATCCCTCCAGCCGGGTGTCGCTTAACTCCTGAATCCCTCCAGCCGGGAGAGGCTCAGCTTTTACACGTCCAGCCACACATCAGCGTTTCCGTGCAGCAGAGCCTTTATGACTTTAAATTAGGGCTGTGCAACGATTACTCGCATCCAAAATAAAAGTTTGCGTTCACATAATATATGTGTGTGTGTGTTGTGTATAATTATTTTACATACTGTATATAAATACACATATTTGCATGTAAATATATTTACACATCATTTATATTTATATTTATAAATAACACATTTTTCTTAAATATATACATGCATGCGTGTGTATTAATATATATAAAATAATTATACACAGTACACACACTTAAATTATGTAAACACAAACTTATTTTGGATGCGATTAAGCGTTGCAGAGCCTTAGTTTAAATATGAAATGAACTGAATCAACATTGAACTGACTTGAGTGGAATAATTAAAAAAACAGCTAAATAAAATATTTCCTACGAATGTTTTGTTAACGTTCCCTTTAAGATATGAAAGCGTTATTTCTGAACGTTCTCTGAATGTTCAAAACGTCTAGATTTTAAATGTTTTAAAAAACTTTTTTCTTGGTTATGTGAACGTTAAGTGAACATTGCACTGTATCATTCTTCAAACATTATGGGAACTTTATTTTTGAATGACACTTAAAGGGACCGTTTCATTTAGGGATGCACCGATATGAGATATTTGGCTGATAACCGATAATTCTTCATATTTGAAAACCGATAACCGATATATTGGTCGATAAATCTAGATCCAAATTTCTATATAATTTTTGAGAGCCTGATGACAAAAACGAAAGTCTCATCATGTCCCAATCACACAATTATAATGATGTTCTCATAGGGGTGTAACGATTCATTCGTTTTCTCGATGCATCGATTACAAATCCTGACGATGCATATGCATCGATCTTGAAACATGTATTTCGAATCGTGAATCGTTTATTTCGGTCAATATTCGATTTAAAATGCTAAGAATCGAATAATTTTCGATTCTATATCGATTCAGTGCTTTAAAACATATAAACATTAAATGACTACATGCGCGAATTAATGAGGCGTTGTGCGGCGTCATTTCGCGTCCTCACACACAGCTCTCACATACTCGCTGCACTCTTACCATCTTTCACTGGATTTCGCTCGCGCTCGGTCCCATATAGCTCTCATCTACAGATTTTTGAGCAGTCCATGTTTGAGCTCTCCTCAGGACAGCCATTGGTGTAAACATGAGCAGATGACAGCTCTCTATCGAGAAAGCAAGCCATTGATAAAGCTGCCATATCATTGCGCGGTCACTGCTATGAAACAACGCGTTCGTTGCGTGGAAACGTCACCGTTATTTTCTTTAAGATAAGATAGGCTACTGAAGTTTTACGGAAATGGGTCATACCCGTTCTGAGCAGTTAAAGTAAAACCCCACTTATTCAAGGGTGCGCATTTATTACATGGAAAGAGAAAACGTATAGGTGTCTAAAATGCACACGCTTCCGATTAATCATGAATGATGAATGAAATGTAACTTAATGTCGTTAAACTGAACTGATGAAATAACTACAACATTAATTACACTGAAATAAGAGCGCGTGGTTTATCCATCAATCAGATGCGCATTAAAGTTGCATTCGTAATCGTTAATATAGCACAAGTAGACAGCTGGCGCGTTTTCTTTCAGAATCACAAGGACAATGTTCAGTCGGATAAAGAGAACAAAGAGTAGCTATTCCATGAGGAAACGTTAGTTAAGGTTTAGTTGGGAAAGTTCATGGTATTTTTAGTCTCACAATGGAGGATGTTTAATGTACCAGGAACACTTTAAGGTTGTGTATCCATTCCTACAAAATAGTTATCATGATGAACTAACTATACTTTTAAAGCCTTTTTAAATCTTGGTTTACATTTGTACAAATGCTAATTTATAGGCTTTGGAAATATTTTTTATAATAATAGATTCATTAAAAACTAACATGGACTAACGTTAACAATAGACAAAATGTCGTTTTTTTTTTGTTTTTTTTTTGTTCCCACTCTCTGACCCCCGAAGGCAGCTGCATGTATAATTTACACCCTGACTAAGACCCATTGGGGGAAGCGTTTAAATAATCCTATGAATGCATATAAAAAATTAAGAATCGAATCGAATTAATCGAATCGCATCGAATTTTAATGTGAATCGCATTGAATCGAATCTTTCTGAATTTGCAAAAATCTTTCTTGAATCGAATCGAAAACCTATGAATCGTGAATCGAATCGATTCGCTGCCTACCCAAAGATTCACAGCCCTATGTTCTCATGATAATGTTATGAAGCCGATATGACAGACTTGCGCTGCACATGTTGCACTTTAACTCTATTTTCCTTTTTGAAGTGATTCCAATCATATTTCAAGCAATTCAAAAGCATCATGTTGAACAGTGCGCATCTGAAGCGTCTCAGAATATTATATTATTTATCGGCTTTAATATATCGGACAAATTTTCTTATCGGGCCGACAACAAAAAAATGCCATTACCGGTATGGTGAGCGATATATCATGGATCCCTAGTTTCATTTTCATCATTTATTCTTTCTAAACCTGTATGACTTTATTCCTTCTGTGAAACATGATGAAATAAGATATTTTGAAGGATGTTTCAACTTTTTTTGTCCATTATACATTATGGACAAATCCTAATTTCTGCAGTTTTGTGCACATTTTATTTACAATGAGAAAGCATATTATATACAGTACACATTGGTACATACTGGCCCTGTGCTCTTCAGACATCAGTATTGCATTGAAAAATCGAAACAAGTTTTAAGTCCTGTAAAGTAAAGCAAAAGCTCAATAAAAAGCACAGCTGTGATGCGATGCTTTCAGGCTCTGCTTCTCTATTGTCACATAAAACATCTCGTTTCTCACTCCAGCATTTCATAAAAAAGCTTTTAACCACTAAGGACGGTGTATTGCAACGGTGCGAGGTCCAGTACGTCATGCAACACACTTACGCTCTCCGTCTGACGAGATCGAGTCACAGAGAAACAGCAGGATCCTGGTGAAGGCACCGCTGCTAATCAACAGGCACTAACTCACAACTTACAAACTACCACATATTTTTACGTTGCACCATTAAACTTAGCTGAAACGCATATGTATAAACTAAATATTTAACGACTACACTTTACACAGAGCTTACGACCGACTAGACAGAGTTAGTTTCAAACTAGCTGGAAATGACGTGAGTTTACTCTGACCCTGGGGTCGTCGGCCGACCTTTGACCTGGGATATGAGTTTGACCTGATGGATCAGGGCAGGAACGAGAGAAGCGAGGCTCAGTTTAACGCGACCAGTCGAGCACCGCTGCCACGTCTCCAACGAACAACACTTTCTGACGTGATGTGACAAAACAGGGATGAAAAATAAATGCATTGTTTTAACACCCAATAAAACTCCATCTTCACACACACCGGTGGGCCGCGTACAGGAGAGTTTGTGTGGCCAAGCGGAGGTTTACACAGGTTTACACAGGGCACATAGTTTAAACAAACGTAAGACTCTCGGGATCATTACTTCTGCTTGGCTCGCGCCTGTTGGACTGTGAAAGAGGATGTTTTACAGTATTTCTGTAGCATGAGTTAAAGGGGCGACTCATGACGCTGATTTATTCCATTATTCCACTTTTGTTAAACAGAAGAGGTGACAGAAACCCAAATCAAGGCTTGTTTTCATTACAAGTTTCATTTTTATACACTGTAACATGTTAAGACTTTAAAAGCTGTTCCACTTGGTAAATTAGTCACTAAAACATTTATAGCGAATTATGATTGAACTTTAGAAATCTTGGTTACACTTTACAATAAGGTTTCATTTGTTCACATTAGTTTGCATTAGTTAACATGAACTATGAAGAATACTTCTACAGCATTTACTGATACATTTTTATGATCAAACGATGTATGTTAGTTAATGCAAAACATAAACATGAACCGAACAGAATTAAATCATTAATTGCAATTATTTGCATGACACGCCTAGTTAAGTTCCTTGTTAACCTCAGGAATTTTTTTTAATAAAAAAATACTATATCTTGTTTTTTACAGCAGTCCTGTGGTTTCCCCCATTCATGAAAAATGCCAATCAACCATGTTTCTAGAGAGCATAAATGCATTTCTCTTCTGCTTTCTAATATGAAGCTCAATAATATTCTCTGGTGGGTTTAGTGGAGAGCTGATGTTATAATAAACAGAAGGTTATGGGACAGTGGCTGCAGCTCTACATGTGCAACTCCTTCACGGCACCATTTATTTGCTTTCAATTTGCAGAACTAAACCAACATAATTACTGCATATTCAGCCCTGAGAAAAGCATTGTATCAAAATAGAGATTTGTCACAATCACCGGTCATGACCAGACACACACACACACACACACACACACACACACACACACACAATTACACACACACACACACACACACACACACACAAACACACACACACACAATTACACACACTCACTCACACACACACACACACACACATACACACACACTCACACACATTACATATATAGTTACAAAAGTTATTCAGTGAAGAACGAGTGAATTTGCTCTTTGTCTTCTGTTGTGTGATTAGTGTTATAGAGCAGGAATATTAGTGCTGTCACTTTAAGAGCTGCACGGATCCTTGAATGGTTTAAACTCATATTAAAATGCTCACAAAGGAATCTATAAGAGGAATCGAAATGGAAATTTACATTTTACAACAAGTATCCGATTCCGGACCTCAAGTATTCTAATTTCGATTCCCAACCCTTCTCGTGTTTGATGACGTTTGCATCATTGATTCTGTTATTTCGCTGTTTATTACTGTGAAGCTGCTTTCAAGCAATCCGTCCTGTATAAAGCTTTAAAGACTTGAGATTGGGAAGCATCGCACCCGATCCTGGTCAGAAGTTATGAAGCACAACTGCTGTATCCTGATGACTTCAGTGCCTCGTAATCCCTGGCTTCCTATGAGAGCCACAGCCTTCACTAATAGCTTTCTTTTCAAATGAGCGCTTTGGTACTCGACTTCAGAGGGGAGGCCCAAGCATGAAATTCAATTACGCAGCACACGCTCGTCCCGTGTTAATCCTCAGCATGCCCTCGGGATTTTCCCTCGCCTCGGTCCCGGTCCGAGAGCCATGGATGTGCAAACATGAGCTACACATGAGCTGGTCTGCCATGGGACGCAGATCGGTGAAACACAACAGCTCAGGACGAACCCGATAAACTGAAGGAAAGCCAATAGCGGATCATTCTTCATCAGAGAACGTTTAACCATTACTATAAGCAATCTCCTGATAGTTTACTCTCCTCCACGTCATCCAAGATGTTCACGTCTTTCTTTCTTCAGTGGAAAAGAAATGAAGGTTTTTGAGGAACACACTCCAGGGTTTCTCCATATAGTGACTTCAATGGGGTCCAACGGGTCGAAGGTCCAGATGTGAGTTTCAGTGCAGCTTCAAAGTCTCGACACGATCCAGCCGAGGAATAAGAGTCTGATCTAGACAAACCAGCCGACATTTATAACAAAATAAACATTTATATTCTTTTATCCACTAATGCTGGTCTTGCTCGAGCTGTGATGCGACACACATTACGTCATCAGGGTGAAAGGTCAAGCGTGACGTAGGTGTAAGAACAGGCCCAGTGTTTACAGAGAGAACGTGCAAAGACTGAGTCAAACGCCATTTACAACAAAAAAAGGGTAAAGTTGGAGGAGTTTTTTGTTCTACATTTCTGAACCAGAACACGCGTGACCTTCGACTGAAGACATGAACATCTTGGATGACGTGGGGATGAGTGAAATAAGTGATAGTTTACCCAAAAAACGCCATAATTTACTCGTCCTCATGTCGTTCCAAACCCGTAATATTTATTCATCTTCAGAACACAAATGGAGATATTTGTAATGAAATTTGAGAGTTTTCTGTCCCTCCTTTGACAGTCTATTCACCCAAAACTGACATTTCAAAACAAAAAGAGATGGTAAAATAAATCCATGTGAATCACGTGGTTTAATCCAAGTCTTCTGAAGAGACACGATCACTTTATATGATTAATTTTATTCACATATAAACATTGATCAGCGAACATACGGTCACTCAAATATAGTAAAGCTCAAGTATTCTTGCAAGACTATTCTCACGCCGACAGAAATCACTAAAAATATCTTCATTTGTGTGATGAAGGAAAGTGGAATGTGTTCGGAATGACACGAGGGCGAGTAAATGATGACAGAATTTACATTTTTGTATGAACTATCCCTTCAAGTGTCAACACTTACTGTAACTCTTGCTTCATATTATCATTGCAAAAATAGATGGACAAATATGCATATTTAATTTAAGGCTTAGGCCTAAATAATAAACCCTGCATTTGTGTTTTAAGTTTCTGCATTTGTGACTAATAACTGCACGTTTTTAGAACTGACTGTCTGCAGTGATGAATGATGAATTCTATTGACAATAGACGAATTAGCTTTTTTGACAGTGAAATCTCAGTCAAAGATTGAAAAATCGAGCATCTGTACGTGTCAGAAACAGCTTCAGACAACACTATGTGCTGCGTCCCCAACGAACACTTCTCAAAATCTCACATTCCGCACAATAATCTGATTTTAAATTACATTTTAAACCAAATAATCTGATTTTCTTGCACAATAAATGACAAAAATATCATAAAATTCTGATTGCTCAAACTGAGATGCATTGACAAAAACATTGATTTTAAACAGATTTCAAACCATATCCAGAGGTGGATTGGATTCAGCTTGTGAAAATTTAATTTCATAGTTTGTTTTTAAATAAAATTTTGTATCCCGTTTCAGACTACAAAAAAACACCAAAAAAACCCAACAGAATTGAGTCCGATAATGGTGTCTGTATATACTAGAGTGCTTCAGACTGAGATGGGAAAAACAGTTTTGTTGTTTTTGTTTATCTTTTGCCATTCAATCAACATAAAAACAAAGCCGCTGTGGATCCTCATCTGAGTTCCTCGGCTCACAGTTATCCGGCACAGACGGATGAGCACTGGCTGTTTTCCCTGACACTGACTTCAGCTTCACTCACACAGAGTGAAAACAGTCTCGCTCTCACTGAGGGTCAATGGACGGACCAGCGAGAAATGCAGAGGAGTTTCCCTGAGCGGGAACACACTCCACCAGAGGAGCGCGAGTGTGTGTTCCGGATCCGTGGAGGAGCGCGAGTGTGTGTTCTGGACCCCTGGAGGAGCGCGAGTGTGTGTTCTGGACCCGTGGAGGAGCGGGAGTGTGTGTTCTGGACCCGTAGAGAAGCGCGAGTGTGTGTTCTGGTCCCGTGGAGGAGCGCGAGTGTGTGTTCTGGACCCGTGGAGGAGCGCGAGTGTGTGTTCTGGTCCCGTGGAGGAGCGCGAGTGTGTGTTCTGGTCCCGTGGAGGAGCGCGAGTGTGTGTTCTGGTCCCGTGGAGGAGCGCGAGTGTGTGTTCCGGACCAGTGGAGGAGCGTGAGTGTGTGTTCTGGACCCGTGGAGGAGCGCGAGTGTGTGTTCTGGACCCGTGGAGGAGCGCGAGTGTGTGTTCTGGACCCGTGGAGGAGCGCGAGTGTGTGTTCTGGACCCGTGGAGGAGCGCGAGTGTGTGTTCTGGTCCCGTAGAGGGGTGTAAGTGTGTTCTGGACCCATAGAGGAGCACGAGTGTGTGTTCTGGACCCGTAGAGGGGCGTGAGTGTGTGTTCTGGACCCGTGGAGGAGCGCGGGTGTTTGTTCTGGACCCGTAGAGGAGCACGAGTGTGTGTTCCGGATCCGTGGAGGAGCGCGAGTGTGTGTTCCGGACCCGTGGAAGAGCGCGAGTGTGTGTTCTGGACCCATGGAGGAGCGCGAGTGTGTGTTCTGGACCCGTGGAGGAGCGCGAGTGTGTGTTCTGGACCCGTGGAGGAGCGCGAGTGTGTGTTCTGGTCCCGTAGAGGAGCGCGAGTGTGTGTTCTGGTCCCGTGGAGGAGCGCGAGTGTGTTTTCTGGACCCGTGGAGGAGCGCCGCGAGTGTGTGTTCTGGACCCGTGGAGGAACGTGAGTGTGTGTTCTGGACCCGTGGAGGAGCGCGAGTGTGTGTTCTGGACCCGTGGAGGAGCACGAGTGTGTGTTCTGGTCCCGTAGAGGGGTGTAAGTGTGTGTTCTGGACCCATAGAGGAGCGCGAGTGTGTGTTCTGGACCCGTAGAGGGGCGTGAGTGTGTGTTCTGGACCCGTGGAGGAGCGCGAGTGTGTGTTCTGGACCCGTAGAGGAGCGCGAGTGTGTGTTCTGGGCCCGTGGAGGAGCGCGAGTGTGTGTTCTGGACCAGTGGAGGAGCACGAGTGTGTTCTGGACCCGTGGAGGAGCACGAGTGTGTGTTCTGGACCCGTGGAGGAGCATCAGTGTGTGTTCTGGACCCGTAGAGGAGCGCGAGTGTGTGTTCTGGACCCGTGGAGGAGCGCGAGTGTGTTCTGGACCGGTGGAGGAGCGCGAGTGTGTGTTCTGGACCCGTGGAGGAGCATGAGTGTGTGTTCTGGACCCGTGGAGGAGCACGAGTGTGTGTTCTGGACCCGTGGAGGAGCGCGAGTGTTTGTTCTGGACCCGTAGAGGAGCACGAGTGTGTGTTCCGGATCCGTGGAGGAGCGCGAGTGTGTGTTCCGGACCCGTGGAAGAGCGCGAGTGTGTGTTCTGGACCCGTGGAGGAGCGCGAGTGTGTGTTCTGGACCCGTGGAGGAGCGCGAGTGTGTGTTCTGGACCCGTGGACGAGCGCGAGTGTGTGTTCTGGACCCGTGGAGGAGCGCCGCGAGTGTGTGTTCTGGACCCGTGGAGGAGCGCGAGTGTGTGTTCTGGACCAGTGGAGGAACGTGAGTGTGTGTTCTGGAGCCGTGGAGGAGCGCGAGTGTGTGTTCTGGACCCGTGGAGGAGCGCGAGTGTGTGTTCTGGTCCCGTAGAGGGGTCTAAGTGTGTGTTCTGGACCCATAGAGGAGCGCGAGTGTGTGTTCTGGTCCCGTAGAGGGGCGTGAGTGTGTGTTCTGGACCCGTGGAGGAGCGCGAGTGTGTGTTCTGGACCCGTAGAGGAGCGCGAGTGTGTGTTCTGGGCCCGTGGAGTAGCGCGAGTGTGTATTCTGGACCAGTGGAGGAGCGCGAGTGTGTTTTCTGGACCCATGGAGGAGCGCGAGTGTGTGTTCTGGACCCGTGGAGGAGCGCGAGTGTGTGTTCTGGACCCTTGGAGGAGCGCGAGTGTGTGTTCTGGTCCCGTAGAGGGGTGTAAGTGTGTGTTCTGGACCCATAGAGGAGCACGAGTGTGTGTTCTGGACCCGTAGAGGGGCGTGAGTGTGTGTTCTGGACCCGTGGAGGAGCGCGAGTGTTTGTTCTGGACCCGTAGAGGAGCACGAGTGTGTGTTCCGGATCCGTGGAGGAGCGCGAGTGTGTGTTCCGGATCCGTGGAGGAGCGCGAGTGTGTGTTCTGGTCCCGTAGAGGGGTGTAAGTGTGTGTTCTGGACCCATAGAGGAGCACGAGTGTGTGTTCTGGACCCGTAGAGGGGCGTGAGTGTGTGTTCTGGACCCGTGGAGGAGCGCGAGTGTGTGTTCTGGACCCGTAGAGGAGCGCGAGTGTGTGTTCTGGTCCCGTAGAGGGGTGTAAGTGTGTGTTCTGGACCCATAGAGGAGCACGAGTGTGTGTTCTGGACCCGTAGAGGGGCGTGAGTGTGTGTTCTGGACCCGTGGAGGAGCGCGAGTGTTTGTTCTGGACCCGTAGAGGAGCACGAGTGTGTGTTCCGGATCCGTGGAAGAGCGCGAGTGTGTGTTCTGGACCCGTGGAGGAGCGCGAGTGTGTGTTCTGGACCCGTGGAGGAGCGCGAGTGTGTGTTCTGGACCCGTGGAGGAGCGCGAGTGTGTGTTCTGGACCCGTGTAGGAGCGCGAGTGTGTGTTCTGGTCCCGTAGAGGAGCGCGAGTGTGTGTTCTGGTCCCGTGGAGGAGCGCGAGTGTGTGTTCTGGACCCGTGGAGGAGCGCGAGTGTGTGTTCTGGACCCGTGGAGGAGCGCGAGTGTGTGTTCTGGTCCCGTAGAGGAGCGCGAGTGTGTGTTCTGGTCCCGTGGAGGAGCGCGAGTGTGTGTTCTGGTCCCGTGGAGGAGCGCGAGTGTGTGTTCTGGTCCCGTGGAGGAGCGCGAGTGTGTGTTCTGGTCCCGTGGAGGAGCGCGAGTGTGTGTTCCGGACCAGTGGAGGAGCGTGAGTGTGTGTTCTGGACCCGTGGAGGAGCGCGAGTGTGTGTTCTGGACCCGTGGAGGAGCGCGAGTGTGTGTTCTGGACCCGTGGAGGAGCGCGAGTGTGTGTTCTGGACCCGTGGAGGAGCGCGAGTGTGTGTTCTGGTCCCGTAGAGGGGTGTAAGTGTGTTCTGGACCCATAGAGGAGCACGAGTGTGTGTTCTGGACCCGTAGAGGGGCGTGAGTGTGTGTTCTGGACCCGTGGAGGAGCGCGAGTGTTTGTTCTGGACCCGTAGAGGAGCACGAGTGTGTGTTCCGGATCCGTGGAGGAGCGCGAGTGTGTGTTCCGGACCCGTGGAAGAGCGCGAGTGTGTGTTCTGGACCCGTGGAGGAGCGCGAGTGTGTGTTCTGGACCCATGGAGGAGCGCGAGTGTGTGTTCTGGACCCGTGGAGGAGCGCGAGTGTGTGTTCTGGACCCGTGGAGGAGCGCGAGTGTGTGTTCTGGTCCCGTAGAGGAGCGCGAGTGTGTGTTCTGGTCCCGTGGAGGAGCGCGAGTGTGTTTTCTGGACCCGTGGAGGAGCGCCGCGAGTGTGTGTTCTGGACCCGTGGAGGAACGTGAGTGTGTGTTCTGGACCCGTGGAGGAGCGCGAGTGTGTGTTCTGGACCCGTGGAGGAGCACGAGTGTGTGTTCTGGTCCCGTAGAGGGGTGTAAGTGTGTGTTCTGGACCCATAGAGGAGCGCGAGTGTGTGTTCTGGACCCGTAGAGGGGCGTGAGTGTGTGTTCTGGACCCGTGGAGGAGCGCGAGTGTGTGTTCTGGACCCGTAGAGGAGCGCGAGTGTGTGTTCTGGGCCCGTGGAGGAGCGCGAGTGTGTGTTCTGGACCAGTGGAGGAGCACGAGTGTGTTCTGGACCCGTGGAGGAGCACGAGTGTGTGTTCTGGACCCGTGGAGGAGCATCAGTGTGTGTTCTGGACCCGTAGAGGAGCGCGAGTGTGTGTTCTGGACCCGTGGAGGAGCGCGAGTGTGTTCTGGACCGGTGGAGGAGCGCGAGTGTGTGTTCTGGACCCGTGGAGGAGCATGAGTGTGTGTTCTGGACCCGTGGAGGAGCACGAGTGTGTGTTCTGGACCCGTGGAGGAGCGCGAGTGTTTGTTCTGGACCCGTAGAGGAGCACGAGTGTGTGTTCCGGATCCGTGGAGGAGCGCGAGTGTGTGTTCCGGACCCGTGGAAGAGCGCGAGTGTGTGTTCTGGACCCGTGGAGGAGCGCGAGTGTGTGTTCTGGACCCGTGGAGGAGCGCGAGTGTGTGTTCTGGACCCGTGGACGAGCGCGAGTGTGTGTTCTGGACCCGTGGAGGAGCGCCGCGAGTGTGTGTTCTGGACCCGTGGAGGAGCGCGAGTGTGTGTTCTGGACCAGTGGAGGAACGTGAGTGTGTGTTCTGGACCCGTGGAGGAGCGCGAGTGTGTGTTCTGGACCCGTGGAGGAGCGCGAGTGTGTGTTCTGGTCCCGTAGAGGGGTCTAAGTGTGTGTTCTGGACCCATAGAGGAGCGCGAGTGTGTGTTCTGGTCCCGTAGAGGGGCGTGAGTGTGTGTTCTGGACCCGTGGAGGAGCGCGAGTGTGTGTTCTGGACCCGTAGAGGAGCGCGAGTGTGTGTTCTGGGCCCGTGGAGTAGCGCGAGTGTGTATTCTGGACCAGTGGAGGAGCGCGAGTGTGTTTTCTGGACCCATGGAGGAGCGCGAGTGTGTGTTCTGGACCCGTGGAGGAGCGCGAGTGTGTGTTCTGGACCCTTGGAGGAGCGCGAGTGTGTGTTCTGGTCCCGTAGAGGAGCACGAGTGTGTGTTCTGGACCCATAGAGGAGCACGAGTGTGTGTTCTGGACCCGTAGAGGGGCGTGAGTGTGTGTTCTGGACCCGTGGAGGAGCGCGAGTGTTTGTTCTGGACCCGTAGAGGAGCACGAGTGTGTGTTCCGGATCCGTGGAGGAGCGCGAGTGTGTGTTCCGGATCCGTGGAGGAGCGCGAGTGTGTGTTCTGGTCCCGTAGAGGGGTGTAAGTGTGTGTTCTGGACCCATAGAGGAGCACGAGTGTGTGTTCTGGACCCGTAGAGGGGCGTGAGTGTGTGTTCTGGACCCGTGGAGGAGCGCGAGTGTGTGTTCTGGACCCGTAGAGGAGCGCGAGTGTGTGTTCTGGTCCCGTAGAGGGGTGTAAGTGTGTGTTCTGGACCCATAGAGGAGCACGAGTGTGTGTTCTGGACCCGTAGAGGGGCGTGAGTGTGTGTTCTGGACCCGTGGAGGAGCGCGAGTGTTTGTTCTGGACCCGTAGAGGAGCACGAGTGTGTGTTCCGGATCCGTGGAAGAGCGCGAGTGTGTGTTCTGGACCCGTGGAGGAGCGCGAGTGTGTGTTCTGGACCCGTGGAGGAGCGCGAGTGTGTGTTCTGGACCCGTGGAGGAGCGCGAGTGTGTGTTCTGGACCCGTGTAGGAGCGCGAGTATGTGTTCTGGTCCCGTAGAGGAGCGCGAGTGTGTGTTCTGGTCCCGTGGAGGAGCGCGAGTGTGTGTTCTGGACCCGTGGAGGAGCACGAGTGTGTGTTCTGGACCCGTGGAGGAGCATCAGTGTGTGTTCTGGACCCGTAGAGGAGCGCGAGTGTGTGTTCTGGACCCGTGGAGGAGCGCGAGTGTGTGTTCTGGACCCGTGGAGGAGCATGAGTGTGTGTTCTGGACCCGTGGAGGAGCGCGAGTGTGTGTTCTGGACCCGTGGAGGAGCGCGAGTG
This sequence comes from Rhinichthys klamathensis goyatoka, assembly GCF_029890125.1. Lineage (NCBI taxonomy): Eukaryota > Metazoa > Chordata > Actinopteri > Cypriniformes > Leuciscidae > Rhinichthys > Rhinichthys klamathensis. Next base: position 648,004 of record NW_026606729.1, on the reverse strand, counting down.
TGTGTTCTGGACCCGTGGAGGAGCGCGAGTGTGTGTTCTGGACCCGTGGAGGAGCGCGATTGTGTGTTCTGGACCCGTAGAGGAGCGCGAGTGTGTGTCCTGGACCCGTGGAGGAGCGCGAGTGTGTGTTCCGGATCCGTGGAGGAGCGCGAGTGTGTGTTCCGGACCCGTGGAAGAGCGCGAGTGTGTGTTCTGGACCCGTGGAGGAGCGCCGCGAGTGTGTGTTCTGGACCCGTGGAGGAGCATGAGTGTGTGTTCTGGACCCGTGGAGGAGCGCGAGTGTGTGTTCTGGACCCGTGGAGGAGCGCGAGTGTGTGTTCTGGACCCGTGGAGGAGCGCCGCGAGTGTGTGTTCTGGACCCGTAGAGGAGCATGAGTGTGTGTTCTGGACCCGTGGAGGAGCGCGAGTGTGTGTTCTGGACCCGTGGAGGAGCGCGAGTGTGTGTTCTGGACCCGTGGAGGAGCGCGAGTGTGTGTTCTGGACCCGTGGAGGAGCATGAGTGTGTGTTCTGGACCCGTGGAGGAGCATGAGTGTGTGTTCTGGACCCGTGGAGGAGCGCGAGTGTGTGTTCTGGACCCGTAGAGGGGCGTGAGTGTGTGTTCTGGACCCGTGGAGGAGCGCGAGTGTGTGTTCTGGACCCGTAGAGGAGCGCGAGTGTGTGTTCTGGACCCGTGGAGGAGCGCGAGTGTGTTCTGGACCCGTGGAGGAGCGCGAGTGTGTGTTCTGGACCCATGGAGGAGCGTGAGTGTGTGTTCTGGTCCCGTAGAGGGGTGTAAGTGTGTGTTCTGGACCCGTAGAGGGGCGCGAGTGTGTGTTCTGGACCCGTGGAGGAGCGCGAGTGTGTGTTCTGGACCCGTGGAGGAGCGCGAGTGTGTTTTGTTGTTATGACTCGATGGTGGAGATTTGTGTCACATGACCTCAGGTTTTCAGGCGCACCATGAAATCAAAATGGACAATTCTTGTTTTTTAATGGAATATTGTAGAGTTTATTCTAAAGTATTTATCTGTGATTGAGTTAAATTGATGTTCCTGGTAATCTTAAATCAGAATAACAGCATCCCTTCTCTTCTCTGATGATGTGGGCGGGGCAACCTGTCACTCACATGAGATCAGCCAATAGCAAACCACAACCATCCAATCAACTCCCCACAGACACAATCAAGCCCCGCCCACATTTGTTCTCGTTCCAGAAGCGTTTCACTCGGATTTCACAAATAATTCAACTAATCTTTCACTTTGCTTCACAGATTTATTTATCCCTACACAATTATTGAGAGGCTGATGAAATGTAAGCCATATGTCTATGGTTGGAGAAATGAGCTAGCTCACGCGTATCTCCCTGAGCCCAGCAAATCTGAGGCACAATTGACGGTTTAACTGCATGTGTTCAACAATATTCAACTGTTGTTCATGACGTCACAAGGGTGGTGGAGTAATTAACGGATTATTACTCCATTGATAGCATTGATGGTTCCATGAAGAACCTTTAACATCCACAGCATCTCTCCACTAAAGGTTCTTTATAGAGAAAAGAGCTCTTTAATTATTCAAATGTTAAAAAGAATTCAGGTGCCGAGGTTCCCTCTGTACAAATGTTCGTACATTTGTGAAGAAAGAGTACGCGTCTGCGCACGTATATATTCAAACGCGCATCTATAGACTAAACAGGTGATACGCTTGTGCGCCGTCAGCGCTTCACAGATTCACGGTTTTAAAGAAAATTCTGAACTTGGAACCGGTTTCAAAATGTCCGTTCTCGATCACCAAATGAACGGCCAGAACACATTAAGGGTTTCTGTCTTCTGTAGAGCGGTGTCGTGTTAGCGGCCCTAAGTTAATAACTAATGATCTTTGCAACGGAAGTGAATCAATCAAAAATAACTTTATCTGGACAATAACTTTATTCTAGAGCTGCTGAAAGCCTAAACACTCTCTGTTACTGTAATCTCCTGTTATCACTGTAAAGCTGCTGTGAAATGATCTATATTGTTAAAGCGCTGTATAAAGGAAGGCGACTCGACTGATCACTGAAAGGTTCTTTGTGTTCCAAAAATGAGAAAATGTGAAAACCCCTTTTCAAATGAAAGATATAGATTATACTGCATGTTATCTTAGTGTGCTCAAGCTGGTTGAAACTGGAATCGCTGAACTGCTGGTAACACCTGAACTTGCGTCCATAGTCTGATAACAAGCACCTCAGACTCTTCATGAGCGTGAGAGCGACGTGTACATCATCCAGAATTACTCCTCCGAGTCCCCGGAGGTTCCTGAGGTGGGAAAGGGCATGGAGGTAAGTGTATTATGGGGGAGCTCCTCCAACATGTCCCTCGAGCTCTTATCTGATGCTTGGAGTCGCTGTGAACTCCCATCCGTCAGTCTCGGCGGGAGTGAACACTGAGATTACAGGCCACAAATCTCCGCTGATGGATTGGATTTAAATCAGTCACATTTAAACATGAACTCGCTCGTTGTGGCCTTTTGCGTGACTGCTCTAATTTTAGCAGCGATGATGGAAGACGGCCAAATAAACAACCCTTGGGACCCAGAACTGGGGAAACCCCTTCAGATGGTCAAACCAGCGGCTATCAGAGCCTCGTGTGTGTGTGTGTCTGGGAACCGGCCGATGTTCTCTGCTGATCCTGTGGGAGTCGAGAGAAGATCTAGGATGCCAGCGTTGAGACCGTCCCGCAGAGAAACACAGATATTCATCCGTTTTCCAGACCTGAGCTTCAGCAAACCAGGATCTTGAGCATGAGACATTTAAGGCATCAAAGGAAAAAAGGTCTCAATTCACATTCCCAGGACATATCAAATCCAAATTTCCCGCTCAATTTGAGCGACTGGATTAGCATACATTGAATGCTTTTATTTGGATCTGAAAGACATTACAAAGAAAACAAGATCCAAATACTCTGGTAAGGGTCTTTGACAAGGTCTGTCACCTTGTCAAACCTACAGTCTTTGTCTACAGTTCATGGCTAACATACTTGTACAAGTCTTTTCATTTACAATACTCGACACATCAAGGATAAACAAAACATCTCCGTCTCCATATCTGCATGCTCCCTATGGTGGCTGAAACAGAGCAGAATTTTGCAAGCCTTTTTGCCTCCTTTTTTTGCAGCCCCCCTAACTGCATCCCCCTGATCACACTCTTATGGACATGGCCTAAACTTCCAAATACCAAAATTATTAATTTACAATTGTATCCAAGTTGGTAAATGAGATCTACCAGTGGTTGATATTTCAATAATTTGGAATAGTAACAAGTGTCCATATACAGGTCAAAACAGCAAGCCACTTCAAGGATACACACAGATTTCGTCATGCTACTTAACTCAAATCGGATGGAAATACACTGCAAAAATATTCTTCCTCAGTATTTTTGTCTTGTTTTCCAGTAAAAACATCTAAACTTTCTTAAAGCTGCTGTCCGTAGCTTTTTTTGGGTTAAAAATTATCCAAAATACATATTTGATAAAATACATAACCAGCCAGTGTTCAAAACTATCTGCTTGCCTTAGCTCGATGCAAAACGGTAAGCTTGTAATAATGTTTTTAATTTTAGTGGTACTGGTGGATTTCCACTGGAGATTCGAGCATGTCTTTGCGTCATTACGTCACATCTGTACACATAAAGAAGGAGTCTCGGCTAGTATAAGCTATATTGCGTGTGAGGATGTTGGAGGTAGAGATTTATAGCCTTTTCTCACAGCACTTGATATAATTAAACTTATCAATTTGATGGCGGATCCAGAAAGGTTCAAACGACGATCATCATCAGTGACAACTAGAGACTCACCCGCTGTAACATGCAAAAGACTTCGTTCGGACTTCGGAGTGGCTACAGAAAAAAAGAGACTGCAACCGGACCCATGCGAAAACAAGGATAATATCGGAAGGACATTACATGATGTAGTCACGCAATGCTTGCTGACGTTGTTAACATTAACAATTAGAGAACATAGTATAGCTACTTTGCACGGTTTTGCGTGAAATGATAACTTATAAGCAATTGTTAGATTTAATCAGCGCGATTTACTGCAATGTCAGAACCAGAACAAAAGTGAATGTTTCTTACTAGTTCAGATGACATTTCCCGGTGAAAATTCTTATGTTGGTCATACTTCCAAAAAGAATAATCTGTGATTCTGAATGACAATATCCACATCGGCGCGGTGACTGACAGCTGCACACTCTCCTCAAACACTGTGTTCATCCGCGCTGTGCCGTGTCGAGGGTGTTGAACTACAACCCACGTAAAGTTGATAATTCCGCGAATGACTGCAATTGCAGATTTCGAACAGAGATGGCGACAAAGAGGAAAAATGCCGGACTGCAGCTTTAAATCAAGATACATTTACTGGAGAAGAAGCAAATTGACTGAATGATATTTCAAAATTAAGTGATTTTTGCTTTAAACAAGAAAAAATATCTGCCAATGTCAGAGTCAGAAAAATCCCCTTGTTTTCCCTTTGATTGAAGTTTATTTTTTGGACTCCATTGGCAGATATTTGTTCTTGTTTTAAGCAAAAAGTCACTTAAAGGATTAGTTCACCTCAAAATGAAAGTTTTGCACCAGGCATTACGTCATCACGTTGGAAAGGTCACGCTGGACGTAGGCGGAAGTACCGCCGCATTGTTTTAAATATCCAGGATAGGCACACGAAAGGACCATTTTAAACAATAAACTGACACAAAGACATAAATTTGTCATTCAACATATTATAAAATTTGAACGATCTTCCTTCTCCACGCTTGTAAACAATGGGGCGGTGCTTCAGCCTACGTCCAGATTGACCTTCCAACGTAATGAGGTAATGCCTGGCGCGTCGCAGACCAGAACAAGACGAACAATTGTGGTTAAAAAGTATTATTTTAGAATTCTTTTTTTTTTTTTTAAGAAAATGGCCGATGGTTTGGCTAGATAGGACCCTCTTCCTCAGCTGGGGTCATGCAGAGCCCTTTGAAACTGCATTGATTTGGACTTCAACAATTTGGTTACCGTAGAAGTCCATTGTGTGGATAAAAATCCTGAAATGTTTTCCTCAAAAAAATTCATTTCTTTTCCACTGAAGAAAGAAAGACATGAACATCTTGGATGGCATTGAGGTGAGTAAATTATCAGGACATTTTCATTTTGAGGTGAACCAATCCTTTAATTTTTAAATATCTTAAAATATCATTCAGTCAATTTGCTTCTTCTCCAGTAAATGTATCTTGCTTTAAGAAAGTTTAGATGTTTGCACTGAAAAACAAGACAAAAATACCGAGGAAGACAAGTGTATGACACTGTGATGATTTATGATGTTTGTAGTTTAAGGTTCACAGAAAAAATACCAATGAAGCTTGGCTGCTAAGATCAGTTTATTGGGAAAGAGAAGTGCTGTGATGTTTTGCTAACCTTTAATCTCTTGTAATCCTGCCACTGATGGCTTGTAACATCATAAGCAAGTATGAACTATGAATCATAGGCTAAGACTAGAATGAATCTGAAAGCAGAAGCGCATGAAGCTCATGTTAGTGTGTGGGAAACACAAAAGCGAGTCACATGGGTCGCGAGACTCCCAGAGGATCGAGATGCTCCATGTTCCTCTCCTTCCTCTGGAATAGTGGGATGCTCGGGGAAAGCTGGTTGTGATTAAACGGATGGCGGTGTTTCGTAAGCTGACAGCTGTGTATACACCGATGATACACAAACAGACCTGAACGGCGAACGCAACAAGTAGCTCGTTTTGAAGACTTTCCCAAAAAATGCAGCTGAAGAGCTCAGGCATGTAATTACACACGGAAATATTTATGTGCAGCTACTAGTGCATACAGAGAACGCAAAACACAACATCCTACTTATACCGTGATGTTTACGTGTTCAGGTCAACACGCCGGGCTCCTCAACAACGCCCAGGTCTGGCGATCAACATGCACTAACCCTTTTCTACTCAGTCTTATAGTCTTGAATATGGATGCTTGTTTAAGCCATGGGGAAAAAATGGAAAAGATAATTGCTACTTTTCCTCACAATTCAGACTTTTTTCTAGCAATTTACTTTTTTTCTCTTGGAATTATGAGAAATAAATTTGCAATTGCAAGTTAGAAAGTCCAAATTGCAAGAAAAAAGAATTGTGAAACAATAAGCTTCAGTATTTTATAGCTATAGTCATTCTCTGGGACAGTGTATGGATCTATTAATTATTTAAAATACATTTGTAATGCAAGTCATACATATACTGACGTGAATACACCTTTTCCACGATGGGCATGCTTAAATTTGTGAATTAATTCAGTTTGATACATTTCTTGGGGGAATTAAGTTAGAAATGTCAAGGTGAGGTTGTAAAATATCATGCCTTGAAAACTGAAAAAAAAATTGTCAAAATGAAGTGAGTTTGTGCATTAAACAAGAACAAATATCTGCCAATGGTGTCATTGTTTTTCCTTTGAATTAAGGCAGATATTTGTTCCTGTTTTAAGCACAAACTCACTTCATTTTGACATATCTTCAGTCATTTTGCTTCTCCAGTAAATTTATCTTGATTTAAGAAGGTTTGGATGTTTGTGCTGGAAAACAAGACAGAAACACTGAGGAAGAACTTCATGTTTTGAAGTGAATTTGACATTTAAAATTGTCAAAATTTTCAAGACCATATGGAATACAGAGTCCATTTCCAACTGATGCGTTTTAAATGGGATTTCTCCCGTTCCTCTCGTCTAACGGTGGAAACGCCCAGGCAACCGTTTTCAGCTGCGTTCTTTAATAATCATCATTCAAAACAGCTTGATCAAGCTCATATTCATCTATTTATTCCATGCCCGGTGTCTATTCTGATCTGTGTTTACTTGAAAACGCTATTCCCGGTTCATTGTGCCTCCGCACCTGCTAATAAACAACTGGCAGTGTTTTCTGAGCAAGTTCAGAAATAGCTTTCCCATGAGTTTAGGGTCTAAAATAAAGGCTTGCGCAGACGCGGCCCGACTGCTGGAACGACCTCGTCATGGGAACATTCTCCAACTGTCTGTATGGATTTAATAGCGTGAAGAACAAATATCAAGAACGTGCAAATATCTATTTTGATCAGTTTGTTTAAGCAAAACTGGCCTTGTGGGATGTGATGTTCATTCTGCACTTCAGGTTGCGTTTTAACCTCAAACGTCAAAACAAGGTCAACCGGAAAAGTTTACATTTCTGTCTGAGGATTAAAAAAATGAAAACCGCGACATGCGACAGATCTTCGGGGAAACCATGAATAACTGACCCGCCACAAACCACATCCATTCTGATAGGAGTAAAGCGGATAAACGCACCAGGATAAGGACATGTTCGCATAACAAAATATGGCATCTGGCGTGTTTCAGAGACGTCATTGAATGATACGACATCATCAACCAGTTACCATCAAGTCTGTGTTGGAAACGAGATGTAACAGTTTGTCCTTTTCCACAATCGTTTCGCTATTCATAATCGCTCCGTAACTATTGCTGTGGTGTGCGAGTGTTTTCTATATTAGTGAATGGTCCAGTCATAATAAGTTTCCATGCTTCCCTAGAAAGGGAGTGTATTTACTTTGAGGTCGCTGGAGATATGCCGGCGAGACAAGCGTCCCGGGCCGTCCAGCTCGCCGTGGGTGGCCAGGTCTTGCCCAGATTCATCCAGGCCTACAAGACAGAGCAGATAAAATGTGGAAATTGACAGATTTGATGCCAGATCTTCCTTTTAATGGGCCAGCGTGCTTTTAAAGCGTGCCATGCCGAGTCAATTATTTATGTTTTTATGGACGATCACAATGAAAAATGGTTGTGGATAGCCACAAAAGATATGATAAAACAAACACACTAACAATGCTGCGGCCAGAGACTGGAAATAAACCCTGAACGACTCGTGCAGAGGACGCCTATAGCACTTCATCTGGATGAACTTTAAAACATAATTACATGTCGCATATTAAAACGTGTCTATGTAACCATAAACAAAGGAATATCATGTCCCAAGATTAGTTATCATCTCATCATATTCTTTTTTGGCAACCCAAGATGTAATACTTTAGTACTTTATTATTTGATGATGGCAAGAATCACGGTGAGCCAGTCTAGGCCTGATCAAATCATCTTAATTAACTGCGCATATGAATATTAGCTGGAAAAAGTCTCGAGATAACTCAAATACATTCCACCGCTGTGGTCGACAAGTTAAGCATTACCAAAATGTGATATATACAGGAACAAAAGCTAAAAAAGCTAAATTAAAAAAACTAAAATAAAAATATAACTGTGAAACCCAAAACACATTTAAATACATTTCCATGACTCGGTTAAGTACTATAATGATGAAAATAAAAACTAACACAAACTAAAATGTCCACAAATTAATTTTTGTAATTTATTAAATTATATTAAACTTGAAACCTTTAAATTCCACTAGAAAGTAATTCCACTAGACTGTGCAGAGAAAAAATCTAAACTAAATTTAAGCTTTCAGTTTAGACATCGCATGATGGTAACCACAAATGAACACAGATCTGGGAAATATTTCTATTTATAAATGTGTGACATCCACGCAAAAAAAATAATAATAAAAATAATTAACACAGATTTGTGAAATATTCCGTATCCAGATCAGATGGACGACCTGCACCTAGACACGACCACAACGCATGATGTAGTCAGTCGGTTCCGGACCGTATCCAGATCAGATGGTGGACCTGCGCCTAGACACGACCACAACGCATGATGTAGTCAGCCGGATCCGGGCTGTATCCAGATCAGATGGAGGACCTGCACCGACACGACCACAACACATGATGTAGTCAGCCAGATCCGGGCCGTATCCAGATCAGATAGAGGACCTGCGCCTAGACACGACCACAACACATGATGTAGTCAGCCGGATCCGGGCCGTATCCAGATCAGATGGAGGACCTGCACCTAGACACGACCACAACACATGATGGGGTCAGCCGGATCCGGGCCGTATCCAGATCAGATGGAGGACCTGCACCTAGACACGACCACAACACATGATGGGGTCAGCCGGATCCGGGCCGTATCCAGATCAGATGGAGGACCTGCACCTAGACACGACCACAACACATGATGGGGTCAGCCGGATCCGGGCCGTATCCAGATCAGATGGAGGACCTGCGCCTAGACACGACCACAACGCATGATGTCGTCAGCCGGATCCGGGCCGTATCCAGATCAGATGGAGGACCTGCGCCTAGACACGACCACAACGCATGATGTCGTCAGCCGGATCCGGGCCGTATCCAAATCAGATGGAGGACCTGCACCTAGACACGACCACAACGCATGATGTCGTCAGCCGGATCCGGGCCGCATCCAGATCAGATGGAGGACCTGCGCCTAGACACGACCAAAACGCATGATGTAGTCAGCCGGATCCGGGCCATATCCAGATCAGATTAAGGACCTGTGTCCAGACACGACCACAACACATGATGTAGTCAGCCGGATCCGGGCCGTATCCAGATCAGATGGAGGACCTGCGCCTAGACACGACCACAACGCATGATGTAGTCAGCCGGATCCGGGCCGCATCCAGATCAGATGGTGGACCTGCGCCTAGACACGACCAAAACGCATGATGTAGTCAGCCGGATCCGGGCCGCATCCAGATCAGATGGTGGACCTGCGCCTAGACACGACCACAACGCATGATGTAGTCAGCCGGATCCGGGCCGTATCCAGATCAGATGGAGGACCTGCGCCTAGACACGACCACAACGCATGATGTAGTCAGCCAGATCCGGGCCGTATCCAGATCAGATGGAGGACCTGCGCCTAGACACGACCACAACGCATGATGTAGTCAGCCGGATCCGGGCCGTATCCAGATCAGATGTGGACCTGCGCCTAGACACGACCACAACTCATGATGTAATCAGCCAGATCCGGGCCGTATCCAGATCAGATGTGGACCTGCGCCTAGACACGACCACAGCGCATGATGTAGTCAGCCGGATCCGGGCCGTATCCAGATCAGATGTGGACCTGCGCCTAGACACGACCACAGCGCATGATGTAGTCAGCCGGATCCGGGCCGTATCCAGATCAGATGGAGGACCTGCGCCTAAACACGACCACAACACATGATGTAGTCAGCGGGATCCGGGCCGTATCCAGATCAGATGGAGGACCTGCGCCTAGACACGACCACAACGCATGATGTAGTCAGCCGGATCCGGGCCGTATCCAGATCAGATGAAGGACCTGCGCCTAGACACGACCACAAGACATGATGTAGTCAGCCGGATCCGGGCCGTATCCAGATCAGATAGAGGACCTGCGCCTAGACACGGCCACAACGCATGATGTAGTCAGCCGGATCCGGGCCGTATCCAGATCAGATGGAGGACATGCACCTAGACACGACCACAACGCATGATGGGGTCAGCCGGATCCGGGGCCGTTTCCAGATCAGATGGAGGACATGCGCCTAGACACGACCACAACACATGATGGGGTCAGCCGGATCCGGGCCGTATCCAGATCAGATGAAGGACCTGCGCCTAGACACGACCACAACACATGATGTAGTCAGCCGGATCCGGGCCGCATCCAGATCAGATAGAGGACCTGCGCCTAGACACGACCACAACACATGATGTAGTCAGCCGGATCCGGGCCGTATCCAGATCAGATAGAGGACCTGCGCCTAGACACGACCACAACACATGATGTAGTCAGCCGGATCCGGGCCGTATCCAGATCATATAGAGGACCTGTGTCCAGACACGACCACAACGCATGATGTAGTCAGCCGGATCCGGGCCGTATCCAGATCAGATGAAGGACCTGCGCCTAGACACGACTACAACACATGATGTAGTCAGCCGGATCCGGGCCGTATCCAGATCAGATAGAGGACCTGCGCCTAGACACGACCACAACACATGATGTAGTCAGCCGGATCCGGGCCGTATCCAGATCAGATGAAGGACCTGCGCCTAGACACGACCACAACACATGATGTAGTCAGCCGGATCCGGGCCGTATCCAGATCATATAGAGGACCTGTGTCCAGACACGACCACAACGCATGATGTAGTCAGCCGGATCCGGGCCGTATCCAGATCAGATGAAGGACCTGCGCCTAGACACGACTACAACACATGATGTAGTCAGCCGGATCCGGGCCGTATCCAGATCAGATAGAGGACCTGCGCCTAGACACGACCACAACACATGATGTAGTCAGCCGGATCCGGGCCGTATCCAGATCAGATGAAGGACCTGCGCCTAGACACGACCACAACACATGATGTAGTCAGCCGGATCCGGGCCGTATCCAGATCAGATGAAGGACCTGCGCCTAGACACGACCACAAGACATGATGTAGTCAGCCGGATCCGGGCCGTATCCAGATCAGATGGAGGACATGCACCTAGACACGACCACAACGCATGATGGGGTCAGCCGGATCCGGGCCGTTTCCAGATCAGATGGAGGACATGCGCCTAGACACGACCACAGCACATGATGGGGTCAGCCGGATCCGGGCCGTATCCAGATCAGATGGAGGACCTGCGCCTAGACACGACCACAACGCATGATGTAGTCAGCCGGATCCGGGCCGTATCCAGATCAGATGAAGGACCTGCGCCTAGACACGACCACAACACATGATGTAGTCAGCCGGATCCGGGCCGTATCCAGATCAGATGGAGGACCTGTGCCTAGACACGACCACAACACAGCCCTCTGGCTTGCTTAGTTGGAGACACTTAATAATCAACAACATTATTGATCTGACGCTGCTGTATGAAAACTGAATTGAGCTGGACGATGACATCACAGTTTTCTCCAGAACTACTTAATAGCTTAAATGATCTAATTTAATAATTGATGATCTTTACAATGGAACTGAATCAACAATGAACTGACTTGCATGCATCATTTTCCTGTTTTTCACTGTAAAGGTGCTTTGAAACAATCTGTATAGTATAAAGAGCTATAGAAATAAAGGTGACTTGACTTATGTCTGTGTATATTACACATCATGTGTCCGTCTGAGAATGTTGTAGTGCACACCTGAGAGACAGGTACCAGTAAACGAAGGGTTTTGTCTGTGCAGGTGAAGCGCAGGTGGATTTATGTCTGCATGTAGAGCTTCCTCCTGTCAGCTGCTTTCCCATGGATCTCTCCGCATTGTGTTCTCCAGCTCCTTCTGATCAACATCTGCACCTCGTTTTCGATGGCGTTCCACGATTCAAAGCGAGCGGCGAGGAAACCCTCGGCCCAGTTTGACACATTACACTGGGATCCTTTCATTGCACAGCCAAGACTTTCCATGGCTGGATTCACGAGCTGTCGAACACGAGACATGATGCGCGGCTGCCACGCAAACTCCTCGCTCGTGAATCCTCAAGCATCCAGCAGCACAAATCATGCTGGAGATAAACCTCGCTCGGCTTCTACCTGACAAACGCAGAGGCCTGGCGTCTCCAGATGAACGCGCTGGAATGTTCCACCTGTTTATCCTGCGTTCTCCTACTGTAAACCGCTGCGACGAATGGTTTTCTTCTCTGGACAACAAAGCTAAATATTGTACACTGTGTATATGTGTTTAGATTACTGTCAAGCTCTTTATGATCAGTGGAAACAGGCCGGTTTTTATAATCAAAACTTTTTTCACCATGAGCTTCTACATTTTATTTGTGACATGCACATACGTCCTATAGAAATATACAAGCTGTGTGGAAAAGGCCGTACGTTATTCTTGGTACAGCTAGTACAGGACACACACACTTCTGAGAGGACGACTGTGAAATATCTGAAACGGGCGTTTCGCGATCGGCTCTTAGACTGTTGTAACCCTTCGGGGTTTGTTTCAGGCTGAGGAAGGAGGTTAAGGTGGATTCTTATGCAGTCTGATGTTAACAGTTAAGAAACAGCGGATTGCGAGATATGCAAACACAAACAGACATGGAGGGGATTTCTGTCACACTCACTGTCACGATGAGTGACGACCAAGAGCTGGAAACAAGACGTAGACATCGCAAGATGAAAAGCGTACAGCACCGTATCGACACCAGCGTGCACATCGCAAGACATCCACAAAAAATATATATGATCAAATAAAAAATATAGAATACAATGAACACAGATCTGGGAAATATTGCTGTTTATAAATGTATGACAAGACAAAACAAAACAAAATAATTAAATTAAATTAAAAAATCTTTTTTTAAATACAGATCTGGGAAATATTTATGTTTATATATATATATATATATATATATATATATATATATATATATATATATATATATATATATATATATGTATGACACCCACCACAAAATAAAATACAGATCTGGGAAATATTCCTATTTATAAATGTGTGACATCCACGCAAAAACAAACAAACAAACAAAAATGAACACAGATCTGGAAAATATGAAATATAAATGCATGATATCCATATATATATATATCCATGCTATCAAAAAATAAATAAAGAAAATAATAAAAGAAAATAAAAGCTGGATGTTTCCCCCAGAGTTATAATGGCTGCTGTGCCCCTGTTTTTTTGGTTTATGCGCTGCTATTAACATTAATCAAGCCTTGTTCTGGCCATGGGCATGTAAACAACACTGTTGTGTAGCCAACTGGCCTAATAGCTGGTGTGATTGCTCTAACGTCCACGATAACACACTCGATAAGAGCGTTCACATCATTGATGTCATCAGTGCTGTCAGAACAGCCAACAGAAACAGATCCGGCGTGACGGGACGAGTTCACAGGAGACTCCGTGTGCTCTCGGCGTTCACATGCCAGCCTCCATTACACAACACCGGCGCTTGTTTGACTTAGAAAACGAGACTGTGAATAACCAGTAGGAAATGAAGCAGGAGTTTGCCAGTTTTAGGCCGTCATTGTCTGCGATAATCAGCGTAATCTGAGTTCAACACGACTGCCTCATGTTTATGTGTTCAGCACTTCGCCTGCCTGCTCGATTCCACAAAGCTCTTTTACAGCGTTTTATTGCATTAAATGACAAAGATAACAAGCTGTCATCATAGATTTGGCTTTATTAAGCTCTTGCCTGATAGCTTTATGAAAGAGAGCTGAAGGAGAGCTTTAATATAATGATCTTTTGAAAGGCTGCTGAAAGTATCCAAAAAATGTAGTGACATTAAAAAATAGTGACATTTGGAATAGTTTGGAAAGTGGCTCTGGCTCGCACTGGCTGATATCATCAGATAAGCACGCTCGTTCCCATGTGATAAGAGCTACCAAACGTTTAGTGGGAAATTACCGCAAAGTGCTGTTCTCTGAAGACAGCGGCCGTTTTACAGGATCAGCCAGAGAAATTACACAAAAGTTGATTTGCACATTTTTTAAAACTCATTTTGGCCATTTGGCTGCATGTTTTGTACCTGCTTTCCTTAAACTCGACAGCAAGATCTGTCCGTCACCGCGCTGGACTCGCTCACAGGCCATCACAACATCTCTCCCCGCAGACCTAGAGTCCAGCCGAAACACGTCGAAGATCTGCTTAAAGCGACAGTTCAGACAAAACTAGTGCTTTTACTGAAACATCAACAATTGAAATGAAAGTTTTCATTGAGCCAAACATGAAACCAAAATAAGACAAGTTACAAGCATTTAAATAGCACATACAACACTTTTTAACATTTGCACATGTCTGAAATAAAAACCAGTTTTCATGTCAGATTTATTCAAACATACATTAAATAAAGACATGTTAAACTCCCTGTGTGCACGCTGTAAGGACTTTTATTTTGAAACTCTGTACTGTGTTTAGACCGCATTGGTGCCGGCCACTGTTTCACCGGCCCTGGTTTTCTCCCATTACGATATTAAAAGAAGACTACGTTAAAGCATTATAAACAAACCGACCAGCTACGAGGACTCTTAAGAACAAGTTCTTATTTTCAACAACAGCCTGGCAGGAGAATTCAAATATCCTGAAAGACAATATAAAAGTATTTGAAAATCAGACAAAAAGACAAAAGGTACTGTGAACTACAAGAACTACAATCCCATGATTGCGAACAGTGAATTAAAAACGATGGAGAAATATAAAATTACAAGCTTAAAAATGTTGATTAAATATTAACTAATGATATATTTTAAGTTTATTGTAAAATATGCATATATATATATATATATATATATATATATATTTGAGAGCATAGGGAGACCGTCTTCGTTGAGTAATTCGCAGTGCTTCATGGGAGTGGGCGGAGCTAACAAGATTTTGGCACATTTTGCTCGTTTTTCGACTCTGAATGGTGGGATTTTCTGTTCAGCATTATGGATAATGTTTTCCACCACGAATTTCGCTTTTAAATATGATAATTTTAAAACCAAGATGAAATAATGAATTTTTTTCATCTGTTTCAACAGCAGCAAATACGATCGATTAACAACCTCGTCGCTCACAGCAGCGCTGACTATAAAGATTTAGAATTACCGTTAAAAATCTATTTCCGTTTTAACATCTGGAAACCAGCTTTTGCACTCAAAATAAAAGATAAAAATGAAATAAAATAAATGAAAATAGGACATTTCCCTCCAGAGTTATTGTGGTTTCAGTCTCCATTCAGCATATAAAGACTCCACTTCAGTCCTTGACGATGATAACCCTGGACCGGCACTGAGACGCAGCGCTGTGACAGAACACTCGTTCATTAATATCCTCGTCTCTGGAGAATCACTGAGCCACAACGGAAGGAAACGTCACCTGAGCCAGTGAAGCGTGAGCTCTCCTGTTGCCACAACACGCATTAATCCTAGTGGTCAGCGATGGACACTGCACTTAAGCTGGCAGCGTCTCGCACAGGTTCATCGAGTCGGACACGACCGCTGCTCCTCAACTGGTCTTACTTATGATGCTTCTCACTACATCCGATCATATCTCACGCACTTCAAGTGTAAAGCCAGATCTTGGTTTCTAACGTGGTTGTTTTGAACATCTCAGGACATCAGCCATGTCGTGGTAAGATTATTACGCTTACACTAAAAACATGATCAAGTCATCCATCCGAAGCATCAGCATTCAGACAAACAAAAATACAACCAATAATTCTCCACATTAGATTTGGCTGGAGGAATCAGACTGCACACGTTCACACACTCTGAAAGCCACTTATGGAAATATGCATGATAAATAGGAAACATGAAATGTTTATGCAAATGTAATTAGTAAACTAATGTCGTACAAGTGAAGGGCTTGAGAACATCTGCGACCTTTCGGAGCCGGAAGCGTGCAAACCAGACGAAGCTGCGAATCACTGTCATATTCCCATATCAGAAGAGCCCTTACAGTAAAAGGACTTCATGGAGCTTTGAAGCGCTGCATCTGCTCGTCCATCTCGAGCCTTCTTCATCATATGCAAACAGACTGATGATGCTGTTTATAGTGCATTCTGCTATCAAAATATTTACAGGCCAGCAGAGTTGTGCATTTGACTATAAGCAGATGTTTCATCTCCTCGGCGCTCACCTTCGCCGATCTAACGTTCTGGGATATCATCACCAACACAAGACACAAACACTGCCAAACTCTTCTCGTATAAGAGAGTTATGGTGAGGTTTAAAGACGGCGAGGTAAAGAAACTTGGAGTGAAAAAATAAACTCATTTTTTACTATGCAAATCTTTCCACAATATTTAAAAATAAAGAAAAATAAATCTTTTTTGATACAGGTCTCACACTCACCCTGGGATGTTCATACAGCGCTGATGATAACTGCTTTACCAGCTCACAAAAATATGTTCTGAGAAGACGTTCCCGTTAAAGTTGATGAATGTTCTCTGAACGTTCAAAACATCCTGATTTTTAAAATGTAAAAAAAAAAAATCTTGTTTATGTGAACATTAAGGAAACATTCCATTGTATTGCTCTTTAAACATTATGGAACGTTACTTTTGAATGTTCTCTGAACGTTTTAAACAAGTAACAACATTTAACAATGTAAGACGAACGTCCAACTAAAACGTTTCATAAAAATGTTCCATGAATGATGTATAAATAATGTTTTTGTGCTGATGTTGTAAGAACATTATTAAAGAGCAGATAACTTTGAATGAATATTCTATTACTGGAAGAATGTTTGTTCATGACTTTGAGAAAAACTTGACAGAACGTTCCCTGTTAGCTAGATAGATTGTTACAATATTATTTTATAAGATGATCCACAAGATGCTTATGCAAATGTCTGACACATTTACCGTTTCTGACACATTTACCGTTTCTGACACATTTACCGTGCCTTACACATTTACCGTTTCTGACACATTTACCGTGCCTTACACATTTACCGTGTCTGACACATTTACCGTTTCTGACACATTTACAGTTTCTGACACATTTACCGTTTCTGACACATTTACCGTTTCTGACACATTTACCTGCCTTACACATTTATCATTTCTGACACATTTACCTGCCTTACACATTTACCGTTTCTGACACATTTACCGTTTCTGACACATTTACCGTTTCTGGCACATTTACCGTTTCTGACACATTTACCGTGTCTGACACATTTACCGTGTCTGACCCATTTACCGTTTGTGACACATTTACCGTTTCTGACACGTTTACCGTTTGTCACACATTTACTGTTTCTGACACATTTACCGTGCCTTACACATTTACCGTGTCTGACACATTTACCGTGCCTTACACATTTACCGTTTCTTACACATTTACCGTGTCTGACACATTTACCGTTTCTGACACATTTACCGTTTCTGACACATTTACCGTGCCTGACACATTTACCGTTTCTGACACATTTACCATGTCTGACACATTTACCGTTTGTGACACATTTACCGTTTCTGACACGTTTACCGTTTGTGACACATTTACCGTTTGTGACACATTTACCGTTTCTGACACATTTACCATTTCTGACACATTTACCGTTTGTGACACATTTACCGTTTCTGACACGTTTACCGTTTGTGACACGTTTACCGTTTGTGACACGTTTACCGTTTGTGACACATTTACCGTTTCTGACACATTTACCGTGCCTTACACATTTACCGTGTCTGACACATTTACCGTGCCTTACACATTTACCGTTTCTGACACATTTACCGTGCCTTACACATTTACCGTGTCTGACACATTTACCGTATCTGACACATTTACCGTTTCTGACACATTTACCGTGCCTGACACATTTACCGTTTCTGACACATTTACCATGTCTGACACATTTACCGTGTCTGACCCATTTACCGTTTGTGACACATTTACCGTTTGTGACACATTTACCGTTTCTGACCCATTTACCGTTTGTGACTGTTTGTGTCATAGATTGTTACAATATTATTTTATAAGATGATCCACAAGATGCTTATGCAAATGTCTGACACATTTACCGTTTCTGACACATTTACCGTTTCTGACACATTTACCGTGCCTTACACATTTACCGTTTCTGACACATTTACCGTGCCTTACACATTTACCGTGTCTGACACATTTACCGTTTCTGACACATTTACAGTTTCTGACACATTTACCGTTTCTGACACATTTACCGTTTCTGACACATTTACCTGCCTTACACATTTATCATTTCTGACACATTTACCTGCCTTACACATTTACCGTTTCTGACACATTTACCGTTTCTGACACATTTACCGTTTCTGGCACATTTACCGTTTCTGACACATTTACCGTGTCTGACACATTTACCGTGTCTGACCCATTTACCGTTTGTGACACATTTACCGTTTCTGACACGTTTACCGTTTGTGACACATTTACCGTTTCTGACACATTTACCGTGCCTTACACATTTACCGTGTCTGACACATTTACCGTGCCTTACACATTTACCGTTTCTTACACATTTACCGTGTCTGACACATTTACCGTTTCTGACACATTTACCGTTTCTGACACATTTACCGTGCCTGACACATTTACCGTTTCTGACACATTTACCATGTCTGACACATTTACCGTTTGTGACACATTTACCGTTTCTGACACGTTTACCGTTTGTGACACATTTACCGTTTGTGACACATTTACCGTTTCTGACACATTTACCGTTTGTGACACATTTACCGTTTCTGACACGTTTACCGTTTGTGACACGTTTACCGTTTGTGACACGTTTACCGTTTGTGACACATTTACCGTTTCTGACACATTTACCGTGCCTTACACATTTACCGTGTCTGACACATATACCGTGCCTTACACATTTACCGTGCCTTACACATTTACCGTGTCTGACACATTTACCGTTTCTGACACATTTACCGTTTCTGACACATTTACCGTGCCTGACACATTTACCGTTTCTGACACATTTACCATGTCTGACACATTTACCGTGTCTGACCCATTTACCGTTTGTGACACATTTACCGTTTGTGACACATTTACCGTTTCTGACCCATTTACCGTTTGTGACACATTTACCGTTTGTGACACATTTACCGTTTGTGACACATTTACCGTGTCTGACACATTTACCGTTTGTGACACATTTACCGTGTCTTACACATTTACCGTTTCTGACACATTTACTGTTTCTGACACATTTACCGTTTCTGACACATTTACCGTTTCTGACACATTTACCGTGCCTTACACATTTACCGTTTCTGACACATTTACCGTGTCTGACACATTTACCGTTTCTGACACATTTACCGTGCCTTAAACATTTACCGTGCCTTACACATTTACCGTGTCTGACACATTTACCGTGTCTGACACATTTACCGTTTCTGACACATGTACCGTTTCTGACACATGTACCGTTTCTGACACATGTACCGTTTCTGACACATTTACCGTGCCTTACACATTTACCGTTTGTGACATATTTACCGTTTGTGACACATTTACCGTTTGTGACACATTTACCGTGTCTGACACATTTACCATTTCTGACACATTTACCGTGCCTTGCACATTTACCGTTTCTGACACATTTACCGTTTGTGACACATTTACCGTTTCTGACACATTTACCGTTTCTGACACATTTACCGTTTGTGACACATTTACCGTTTCTGACACATTTACCGTGTCTGACACATTTACCGTTTCTGACACATTTACCGTTACCGTTTCTGACACATTTACCGTTTCTGACACATTTCTGTGTCTGACACATTTACCGTGCCTTACACATTTACCGTTTCTGACACATTTACCGTGCCTTACACATTTACCGTGTCTGACACATTTACCGTTTCTGACACATTTACCGTTTCTGACACATTTACCGTTTCTGACACATTTACCGTGCCTGACACATTTACCGTTTCTGACACATTTACCATGTCTGACACATTTACCGTGTCTGACCCATTTACCGTTTGTGACACATTTACCATTTGTGACACATTTACCGTTTCTGACCCATTTACCGTTTGTGACACATTTACCGTTTGTGACACATTTACCGTTTGTGACACATTTACCGTTTGTGACACATTTACCGTTTCTGACACATTTACCGTTTCTGACACATTTACCGTTTCTGACACATTTACCGTGCCTTGCACATTTACCGTTTCTGACACATTTACCGTTTGTGAAACATTTACCGTTTCTGACACATTTACCGTTTCTGACACATTTACCGTGTCTGACACATTTACCGTTTCTGACACATTTACCGTTTCTGACACATTTACCGTTTCTGACACATTTACCGTTTGTGACACGTGACACATTTACCGTTTCTGACACATTTACCATTTCTGACACATTTACCGTTTCTGACACATTTACCGTGTCTGACACATTTACCGTTTCTGACACATTTACCAGTTCTGACACATTTACCGTTTGTGACACATGTGACACATTTACCGTTTCTGACACATTTACCGTTTCTGACACATTTACCGTGCTTACACATTTACCGTGCCTTACACATTTACCGTGTCTGACAAATTTACCGTTTCTTACACATTTACCGTGTCTGACACATTTACCGTTTCTGACACATTTACCGTGTCTGACACATTTACCGTTTGTGACAAATTTATCGTTTCTGACACATTTACCGTGTCTGACACATTTACCGTGTCTGACACATTTACCGTGCCTTACACATTTACCGTGTCTGACACATTTACCGTTTCTGACACATTTACCGTTTCTGACACATTTACCGTTTCTGACACATTTACTGTTTCTGACACATTTACCGTGCCTTACACATTTACCGTTTGTGACACATTTACCGTTTGTGACACATTTACCGTTGGTGACACATTTACCGTTTCTGACACATTTACCGTGTCTGAAATATTTACCGTTTCTGACACATTTACCGTTTGTGACACGTGACACATTTACCGTTTCTGACACATTTACCATTTCTGACACATTTACCGTTTGTGACACATTTACCGTTTCTGACACATTTACCGTGTCTTACACATTTACCGTTTCTGACACATTTACCGTTTCTGACACATGTACCGTTTGTGACACATTTACCGTTTGTGACACATTTACCGTTTGTGACACATTTACCGTTTGTGACACATTTACCGTTTGTGACACATTTACCGTTTGTGACACATTTACCGTTTGTGACACATTTACCGTTTCTGACACATTTACCGTGTCTGACACATTTACCGTTTCTGACACATTTACCGTGCCTTGCACATTTACCGTTTCTGACACATTTACCGTTTGTGACACATTTACCGTTTCTGACACATTTACCGTTTCTGACACATTTACCGTTTGTGACACGTGACACATTTACCGTTTCTGACACATTTACCATTTCTGACACATTTACCGTTTGTGACACATTTACCGTTTCTGACACATCTACCGTGTCTGACACATTTACCGTTTCTGACACATTTACCAGTTCTGACACATTTACCGTTTGTGACACATGTGACACATTTACCGTTTCTGACACATTTACCGTTTCTGACACATTTACCGTGCTTACACATTTACCGTGCCTTACACATTTACCGTGTCTGACAAATTTACCGTTTCTGACACATTTACCGTGTCTGACACATTTACCGTTTCTGACACATTTACTGTGTCTGACACATTTACCGTGTCTGACACATTTACCGTTTCTGACACATTTACCGTGTCTGACACATTTACCGTGTCTGACACATTTACCGTGTCTGACACATTTACCGTGCCTTACACATTTACCGTGTCTGACACATTTACCGTTTCTGACACATTTACCGTTTCTGACACATTTACCGTTTCTGACACATTTACTGTTTCTGACACATTTACCGTGCCTTACACATTTACCGTTTGTGACACATTTACCGTTTGTGACACATTTACCGTTTGTGACACATTTACCGTGTCTGACATATTTACCGTTTCTGACACATTTACCGTTTGTGACACGTGACACATTTACCGTTTCTGACACATTTACCATTTCTGACACATTTACCGTTTGTGACACATTTACCGTTTCTGACACATTTACCGTGTCTTACACATTTACCGTTTCTGACACATTTACCGTTTGTGACACGTGACACATTTACCGTTTCTGACACATTTACCATTTCTGACACATTTACCGTTTGTGACACATTTACCGTTTCTGACACATTTACCGTGTCTGACACATTTACCGTTTCTGACACATTTACCAGTTCTGACACATTTACCGTTTGTGACACATGTGACACATTTACCGTTTCTGACACATTTACCGTTTCTGACACATTTACCGTGCCTTACACATTTACTGTGCCTTACACATTTACCGTGTCTGACAAATTTACCGTTTCTGACACATTTACCGTGTCTGACACATTTACCGTTTCTGACACATTTACTGTGTCTGACACATTTACCGTGTCTGACACATTTACCGTTTCTGACACATTTACCGTGTCTGACACATTTACCGTGTCTGACACATTTACCGTGTCTGACACATTTACCGTGTCTGACACATTTACCGTGCCTTACACATTTACCGTGTCTGACACATTTACCGTTTCTGACACATTTACCGTTTCTGACACATTTACTGTTTCTGACACACTTACCGTGCCTTACACATTTACCGTTTGTGACACATTTACCGTTTGTGACACATTTACCGTTTCTGACACATTTACCGTGTCTGACATATTTACCGTTTCTGACACATTTACCGTTTCTGACACATTTACGGTTTGTGACACATTTACCGTGTCTGACACATTTACCGTTTCTGACACATTTACCGTGTCTTACACATTTACCGTTTCTGACACATTTACCGTTTCTGACACATTTACCGTTTATGACACATTTACCGTGTCTGACACATTTACCGTGTCTGACACATTTACCGTGCCTTACACATTCACAGGGCCTTACACATTTACCGCAATGTGTCTTACACATTTATCGTGCCTTACACATTTACCGTGCCTTACACATTTACCGCAATGTGTCTTACACATTTATCGTGCCTTACACATTTACCGCAATGTGTCTTACACATTCACAGGGCCTTACACATTTACCGCAATGTGTCTTACACATTTATCGTGCCTTACACATTTACCGCAATGTGTCTTACACATTTACCGTGCCTTACACATTTACTGTGTCTTATACATTTACCGTGCCTGACATATTTACCGTGCCTGACATATTTACCGTGCCTGACACATTTACCGTTTCTGACACATTTACCGTGCCTTACACATTTACCTTGTCTTACACATTTACCGTGCCTGACACATTTACCGTGCCTGACACATTCACAGGGCCTTACACATTTACCGCAATGTGTCTTACACATTTATCGTGCCTTACACATTTACAGTGCCGTACACATTTTCCGTGCCTTACACATTTACCATGTCTGACACATTTACCGTTTCTGACACATTTACAATGTCCTACACAGTCTTATACATTTACTATGTCTTATACAGCTGTCTCCTGCTAAACTGGTTCATCATCATGTACTGGTGGAACTCGGACTCTTTTATGCATTTCATTAGCATAAATAGCAGTGGATTTTCGCACAAGTTTCCCAGTTTGACTTCAAATGGTGTGCTTTTGCACTTTTGTGCTGAAATGCAGCACTACTCCATGATTTATCTCCAGAAAACAGCAAAGAGTGAAATACATTCATCTCAATACATCAAACGCATGACGAGGAGTGTGCGGATGCAAAGAGACGCGCTTTACTCACTCAATTGTAAAATACTCTCAGGTATTTTTCTTCAAGGTGAAATCATTTCAAATGAGCACAATCCTCTTTAATCCCTGTGATAAAACCAGCCATGAACCGGACTTTTAGGTCAGATCTACACAGTAACGACTCCAACAGAAGCAGAATAAACATCAAACATATTCCCTTTGATGCACAAAATATTCCCACCTCTATTAAAGCAGTTTGTAATTATTGGAAAGATACAGTGGTGGTCAACAGTTTGGAATAATTAACATTTATTCCTGTGATCAAAGCTGATTTTCAGCATCATTACTCCAGTCTTCAGTGTCACATGATCCTTCAGAAATCACTCTAATATGATGATTTGATGCTCAAGAAACATTTATGATTATTATCAGTGTTGAAAACCGTTGAGCTGCTTCACATTTTTGATCTGTTATTCCAAACTTTTGGCCGGTAGTGTATTATTGATTATTATTGTATTATTATTGTGGTCATTGATTTCTAGTCATGATTACAGTAACCCTAGACTTCCTGTTCAGCTACTATTCGGACGCTCTTGCTTACTGCTCCGAGCTTTGCTCTATCGCTTTTATATTTTTTAATCGCTCTATTGCTTCTATATTTTTAGATTTTATCTCCTTTTATCACCTAATTTTAACTTCAACAAATCAGCACAGTGCTCAAACGCTTGATTACTACAAAAAAGCAGAATTCTTTTCTCCGACCAGCCTCCCACCGAAAGCTTACATTCCGGGGAAGGGAAAACACAACTGCAAAAGGATAAGAGAAAATGCCTCTTCTGGAATCTACTTGCTGCACTAACTGCCAGAGACTTTCACAAAGGATTGCAGTTCTTGAAACAAAGTTACTTGTGGGACCACCAAACCAGACGGAACACACAACAGAGCTTCGTCATGGACGCCCTCAGCATACAGCCGGTGAGTCCCATGAATCTAGTCCTCCTCGACAGGCCATACTGAGTGTAGAGAAACAAGCCAATCGACTTACAAATCGATGGCACAAACAGGGAGCGAGACCCAAAGGCACTCGAGACATCAGATTGTCACGAGCATCACATATTGCTGCAGTAGCATCCTCTACCCCAGATACGGCTCTGACAAGGATTGCAAACACTGGTCTCCCACCACCGCCTATACATCTTGAGAACAGATTTGAAGTATTAATGAATGAGGAATCCCTGAATGTGATGAATGTGATCGAACACAGACTGAATCAGCCAGTTACCAACACTGCTAACTGGCGCTCAAGGTCGAGCAGACAGCGGCACTCAGCTCAGAGCGGAGCCGAGCACAGGACTCTGATAGTGGGTGACTCCATAATCAGAAACATTATTAGCAGGGATACAACTACGTGCTGCCTTCCACAAGCAACGACTTCTGATGTAAATAGGGAACTTCAGAACATTCTGATGAAACATAAGACTGCAAATCGACTCATCATTCATGTGGGGAAAAATGATATTCATAAAGAGCAGTCAGAACTCCTTAAGAAGGATTTCAATGAACTTTTTGAAACACTTAAAAGACTGAAAGTTCAGCCATTCATCAGTGGACCACTCCCAGCAAGAGGAACAAACAGGTTTTCACGGTTGCTTGGGCTCAACACATGGCTGCAAAAAACCTGCAATATAAAAGGAGTGAACTTCATTGACAACTTCAATCTTTTCTGGAGTCAGAGGCAACTGTTTTAACAGGATGGGCTCCACCCAAACAAACTTGGTTCAAGAGTGCTAAAGGACAACATCTACTTCTCTCTCAATCATCCTTCTGCAGTGTGTGCCAATCCACTCAACCTGAATGGCACACACACACCTG
The DNA here is from genome assembly GCF_029890125.1 of Rhinichthys klamathensis goyatoka. NCBI lineage: Eukaryota > Metazoa > Chordata > Actinopteri > Cypriniformes > Leuciscidae > Rhinichthys > Rhinichthys klamathensis. The sequence goes on along the minus strand of NW_026606729.1, from coordinate 621,984 downwards.
GACACAGTATGAATGACCACAGGACTTCACTTCAGCACCTGAATGGACATGCGGTTGACATATCACACAAGGACAACGATAACACCATGCAGCCACAACAACTTCTGCTCACGGACACAATCTCAGCTGAGCCCTGCCCACAGAGCTCTCCACAGACAGACCGGGACATATCAGAACTGCTCCAAGATTCAGCTCCCAAGGACACTTTTCTGGAAAACAGCGAGCGAAACCAGGACAGCATATTACAGCAACAGCCCCTCTCCCCAGACACGTTATCCCTCTCTCCAGCATCTCCACTTCTGTGCTTCTCAGAGAAAATGGAAAAACTGGTGTATGCTGGAACCAAACTATCGCACTCTTTTGCTGCAAGTCCCCAGATGTCAACCAAAAAACGGCAGGCCCCACAACCACCAAAGCCTGCGGGCCCAGCTCGCCCTCCCCCTCCTCCTCCTCCTGTGAGAGCTCTTCGGCCTCTGCCACAGCGCCAGGGCTCACACCCTCCTCCAGCGGCTCGAGGTGAACCAAAAACAACTGATACCAGCTCTCAGTGATATGTGTCGGGTCCCCGCTATGAAAACAGTAACTTTCTTAAATGTTTACAAAACAAGCGGGAACCCAGAGTGCCTGAATCTTTCTCTATTGCCGTTCAATTACATGATAGAAAATATAAGGCCTTCAAAAGCCGTACAGCAAACCCATCTAATCTGGTGCCTATTATGCACCAAACTAAGATTGCTGTGGGGACAAAAAGTAAGACTGTTAAGTTAGCACTTTTAAACATCCGCTCACTTAAAAATAAATCACTTCTAGTCAACGATTTAATAACCACATACAACCTGGACTTCATGTTTCTAAATGAAACTTGGTTAGAAGACAGCTGCAGTGGAACAGTCCTCAATGAAACATCCCCTCCTAACTTTACTTTTATGAGTGTCTGCAGAGCGGGTAAGAGAGGAGGGGGAGTAGCTGCTCTTTTTAAAGATGTCTATCAATGTAAGCAAATATCATTTGGGAATTACCCGTCTTTTGAATATCTGGGTATTGTGTTAAAAGGTGCTCCACGTATTTTACTTATCATTATTTACAGGCCTCCAAAATACTCTCCAGCCTTTGCTGAGGACTTTACAGAACTGCTATCAACAATTTTCTCAGAGTTTGACTGTTTTGCCATTGCTGGAGATTTTAACATTCACATAGATAATGCAGAAAACAATATGGCAAAAGAAATCAAAACTGTTTTAAAAACGTTTGATCTGACTCAGCATGTACATGGTCCCACACACAATCATGGACACACTCTAGATTTACTTATCAGTAAGGGTTTAAACATCTCATCGATTGTTATTAAGGATGTAGCACTGTCTGATCATTTCTGTATTTTCTTTGATATATTGATCTCTCCTGCCACTGAAGCTAGATCTGTGTCTGTCAAGAAGAGATGCTTAAATGAGAACACTAGTGTGCTATTTATGAAGGCCATATCTTTAAAACCAAGCATATCTGCTGCTGACTCTGTTGATTTTCTCCTTGATTCTTTTAACTCAAAAGTTAAAAGTGCAATTGATGATATTGCTCCTGTGAAAGTCAGGAAGAATAGTGGTAGACAAAAAGCACCTTGGAGAAACTCAACAGCTGTGCAAAATATGAAAAGACAATGCAGAAGAGCAGAGCGCATGTGGCGGAAGACAAAACTTGTAGTCCATTATAACATCTACAAAGACAGCATCCATGCTTTTAATATTGAACTAGGCAAAGCTAGACAGACCTTCTTCTCGAATATTATAAACAGAAACTTAAACAACACACGCACACTTTTTGCTACTATAGAGAGACTGACAAACCCCCCAAGCCAGATTCCCAGTGAAATGCTCTCAGACAGCAAGTGCAGTGAGTTTGCTTCTTTCTTCTCTGAGAAAATCAATAATATCAGAAAGGTGATCAGCACATCCTTGAGTTGCTCTGGGGTCAGACAGATCAGACCACAACCTGAGAAAGTAGTTACTTTGTCTGTTTTCGAAGAAATTGAAGGCACAATTTTGGAAGAAACCGTACAGCACCTTAAAACATCAACTTGCGCCCTTGACGCACTTCCCACATCTTTTTTCAAAAGTGTGTTAAACAGCTTAGAAGCAGATCTCCTAGAAGTGGTAAATGCCTCACTTCTCTCTGGGAGTTTTCCAAACTCCCTGAAAACTGCAGTTGTCAAGCCCCTCCTGAAAAAGAGCAATCTGGATAAGACCATCTTGAGCAACTATAGACCGATCTCAAATCTTCCTTTCATAGGCAAGATCATTGAAAAAGTTGTCTTCAATCAGCTGAACAAATTCTTAAGCTAAAAAGGATACTTTGACAATTTTCAATCCGGTTTCCGATCGCATCACAGCACAGAGACAGCGCTCATAAAGATAATAAACGATATTCGCTTAAATACTGATACAGGCAAATTATCAGTGCTGGTACTACTCGACCTCAGTGCTGCATTTGACACTGTTGATCACGACATACTTCTTGACAGGCTGGAAAACTGGGTGGGGCTTTCTGGGATAGTCCTAAAATGGTTCAGGTCATACTTAGAAGGGAGAGGTTATTATGTGAGTATAGGAGACCATAAGTCTGAGTGGACATCCATGACTTGCGGAGTCCCTCAAGGCTCAATTCTTGCACCACTCCTGTTCAACCTGTATATGCTCCCAATGAGCCAAATAATGAGAAAGAACAAAATTGCTTACCACAGCTATGCAGACGACACACAGCTCTACTTAGCCCTATCGCCTAACGACTACAGCCCCATTGACTCCCTGTGCCAATGCATTGATGAAGTCAACAGTTGGATGTGCCAAAACTTTCTTCAGTTAAACAAAGGCAAAACTGAAGTTATTGCGTTTGGAAACAAAGATGAAGTTCTCAAGGTGAATGCATACCTTGACGCTAGGGGTCTAACAACTAAAAATCAAGTCAGGAATCTTGGTGTGTCTCTAGAGTCAGACCTTAGTTTCAGTAGTCATGTCAAAGCAATAACTAAATCAGCATACTATCATCTGAAAAATATTGCAAGAATTAGATCCTTTGTTTCCAATCAAGACTTAGAGAAACTTGTGCATGCTTTTATCACCAGCAGGGTGGATTATTTTAATGGACTCCTCACTGGCCTTCCTAAAAAGACCATAAGACAGTTGCAGCTCATACAGAACGCTGCTGCCAGGATTCTGAGCAGAACCAGAAAATATGACCATATCACACCAGTCCTCAGGTCTTTACACTGGCTCCCAGTTACATTTAGGATTGATTTTAAAGTATTATTACTGGTATATAAATCATTCAATGGGCTAGGACCTCAATATATTGCAGATATGCTCACTGAATATAAACCTAACAGATCACTCAGATCATTAGGATCACATCAGCTAGAAATACCAAGGGTTCACTCTAAGCAAGGAGAGTCTGCTTTTAGCTATTATGCCAGCCGCAGCTGGAACCAGCTTCCAGAGGAGATCAGATGTGCTCATACAGTAGTCACTTTCAAATCCAGACTCAAAACACATCTGTTTAGCTATGCATTTACTGAATGAGCACTGTGCCACTGTCCGTCCGACTGTTTTTACTGTACTGGTTTTGTCTTTGTTTGTTTTCTAATTTCTAATTTATTTATTTACTTATTTTTATAATCTCTGGAAGAGATTTTGAAGGAGAGCGGGAGAGTCTTCACTCCGATGAGGCGAGTGAAGGAGTAAGTTATACTGCTGTATAAGAAGTCGCTGAGAGCGTCGTTAAGGGTAACGGCAGCAGACAGCGCACACGAAGCGTGCTCTGTGGGGGCCCCGCTGGGCATTACTGGTGTAGCACCACCCCAGCAGAGTACATCCCTGGGCTAGAGGTCCAGTTGCACCGTAAACCGGCTCAATCTCTTCCATCTCAGATAGGGGTGGACCAGTACTACTTTATTTGATTTTTTATTCTAAACTGTTTTAATTATTCTTATTTGTTTTGATTATTTTAATTTCTTCTATGTAAAGCACTTTGAATTGCCATTGTGTATGAAATGTGCTATATAAATAAACTTGCCTTGCCTTGCCTTGCCTTACAGTAATGCCATACAATGAAATGTGATTAAGTAAGTCACACCTGAGAAGCTTTGAGGAGGAACAGCATCGGTCTCAGAAGAACAGGACGAGCGTGTGAAGTCAGTGTGAACTCAGATCCTTCTGGTCATTGTGTCGATGTAAATGTTGTGATTCTCTGAAGAACAGGAGCTTTGACCGTTTCACCTGAGCTTGCTCATCATGTGCGAGAGGTTTCGGAGAACTTCACAGCAGATGTGCGCATCTACGGAGATAATGAACATATATTAAAGATCTCATTATACGGTTCAGTGACCCATATGTACTGGCAAAAGCCTTACGGACACAACAAAAACAGACTGGCACAACAAGAGAACATACTGTACATAATCAGTTTTGAGACGGACCGTATGACTGTAAAACATA
>NW_026606729.1:597500-612500 GCF_029890125.1 Rhinichthys klamathensis goyatoka | reverse complement strand
ACACTGTATCTCATAATACCTCATAATACCAAAGATTTCACCAAGTGTAAAGCCAAAAAATGTGAACTAAATGAAAGTCTGAAAGACAAAGTCTACCAATTAAATGAAAAGCATCTGTAACGACAGAACGGGATTTCAGGTCTCAAAACGAGTGTCCGTAAAGCAATATACCATCACAGATATCAATGACGAATAAGAGGAAAAAGAAATAAGAAAAAAAAATGTAAGAAAAATGTAAATGCAGCGACTCTAAAAATGTCATGTGGTGTGGAGTACAATAAAAAATTCATTTTAAAATATATTTTCCAGAGTTACACATATCATGAATTCATTCGTAAATATCACAAGACTTTTTCAAAAACACTTTAGAATAAGATTCATCAGGTAATGTATTAACTAACATGAACTAACATGAGCAATACATTTGTTACAGTATTTATTAATCTTTGTTAATGTTAGTTAATAATAATCCAGTTGTTCATTGTTTGTTCATGTTAGTTCACAGTGCATTAGTTACTGCACTGTGAACTAACATGAACAAACAATGAACAGCTGGATTATTATTAACTAACATTAACAAAGATTAATAAATACTGTACAAATGTATTGCTCATTGTTGATTCATGTTAGTTAATACATTACCTGATGACTTTAATTCTAATGACTGTGATGGCAACAAATGCTTTAGTGGAATCGACTTTAAGGCTTTCATGGCAATATCAACTAGTAAATGTAGTTTATTTTTATCAGAGAGTTAATGGGGAAAGCCTGGTGGAGTGTTAATGAACAGATCTGAAGAGTTGGGTCGCATTGTTTACAGTTGGGTCGCATTGTTTAGAGTTGGGTCACATTGTTTAGAGTTGGGTCACATTGACACGCAGTGTTTCAGTGTCCCTTGACTTTGGGCATTTTTGCTGTGTGATGTAAATGAATATATTAAAAAAGAGATTGTTCCTCCGAAGCGCAGCTCCAGGAATGTGTGGCGTTCTTGGCGAGGCCGATGCCTTAAAGCCGTCAGCTCAGGAACAAGAAGACTGTTTGTTTATAGAAGTTGAAGTGTTCAGAAGGAGCGTATCTTCAGGGCTGATCCCATAATTAAAACCAAACGGTGGACGTTCGCTTCTGTAACGCTGCGGATCTCTCTGTTATGTAGCTTGGCAAATTGCTCTGCTTTGTCGGCTGCGGTCGGTGGCTCTCGAGTTCCTCCTCCAGAAACGCCCCGTCAGGTACAATGTGTTTCTGATTCACGTTTGCTTTCAAGTCTTTGCTTCGTGGCCCCGGTTGCCTTCTAGAAACATGACATCATTGAGCAGCGTCGGACAAAAGAGCGCTTCTCGTTTCTCTCTGTCAGACATCATAAGAGCTGCTTACAAATATGTGACTTAAAGGTGCATTGTGGGATATTTAGGAGGATCTGTTGACAGAAATGCAATACATGACTATGTTTTCAGTGATGTATAAAGACCTTACTTGATGAACCGTTGTGTTTTTATTACCTTAGAATTAGCCGTTTCTCTCTACACACACCGCGGGTCCGCTTGCATTGAAATACGCAAAAATGTCAAACATTATAAGATATTTATTACACACATGTGACCTAAACTAGACTCAGCGAAGCCTTGCAGTTCTGACGATTAAATATACACGTGTTTTGAGTGACAATTAATGACAATAAACTCATGATATAATGATAGACAGATAGAAATAGAAAAAGTAGTAACACTTTACAATAAGGAGCATTAGTGAACATGAGCTAATAATGAACAATACTTCTACAGCATTTATTAATAGTTAATATTAATTTCAACATTTACTAATACGTTATTAAAATCAAAGGTTGTATTAGTTAACTAATGTTAACTAATACAACCTTTGATTTTAATAACGTGTATTAGTAAATGTTTTTAATATTAACTTAGATTAATTCATGCTGTAGAAGTATTGTTCATGTTAACCAATGAACCTTATTGTTAATTGTTACCAATAAAACACACATTAGAATATATAATGATGCAAACTGTAGAAACATCTATTAATCAAAGAGGCGACAGGCCTGATCATGACGTATAAACACAGAGCTGAACACTGCAAATAATGATGCGGTTCTGTCTTGTTTTCCAGCACTAATATCTAAATATTCTTTGATCAGATACATTTACTGGAGAAGCAAAATGACTTAAAAATGTGTGTAAAAATGAAGCTGGAAACAAGAACAAATATCTGCCAGTGGGTCGGACAACTAGGATCACTCACACTAGTCTTCATCGTGAGGATCACTCACACTAGTCTTCATCGCGAGGATCACTCACACTAGTCTTCATCGCGAGGATCGCTCGCACTAGTCTTCACCGCGAGGATCGCTCGCACTAGTCTTCACCGTGAGGATCGCTCGCACTAGTCTTCATCGCGAGGATCGCTCGCACTAGTCTTCATCGTGAGGATCGCTCGCACTAGTCTTCATCGTGAGAAGATCGCTCGCACTAGTCTTCATCGCGAGGATCGCTCGCACTAGTCTTCATCGTGAGGATCGCTCGCACTAGTCTTCATCGTGAGGATCGCTCGCACTAGTCTTCACCGCGAGGATCGCTCGCACTAGTCTTCACCGTGAGGATCGCTCGCACTAGTCTTCACCGCGAGGATCGCTCGCACTAGTCTTCATCGCGAGGATCGCTCGCACTAGTCTTCATCGTGAGGATCGCTCGCACTAGTCTTCATCGTGAGAAGATCGCTCGCACTAGTCTTCATCGCGAGGATCGCTCGCAAAAGTCTTCATCGTGAGGATCGCTCGCACTAGTCTTCATCGTGAGGATCGCTCGCACTAGTCTTCACCGCGAGGATCGCTCGCACTAGTCTTCACCGTGAGGATCGCTCGCACTAGTCTTCATCGTGAGGATCGCTCGCACTAGTCTTCATCGCGAGGATCGCTCGCACTAGTCTTCATCGTGAGGATTGCTCGCACTAGTCTTCATCGCGAGGATCGCTCACACTAGTCTTCATCGTGAAGATCGCTCGCACTAGTCTTCACCGCGAGGATCGCTCGCACTAGTCTTCACCGTGAGGATCGCTCGCACTAGTCTTCATCGCGAGGATCGCTCGCACTAGTCTTCATCGTGAGGATCGCTCGCACTAGTCTTCATCGTGAGAAGATCGCTCGCACTAGTCTTCATCGCGAGGATCGCTCGCACTAGTCTTCACCGTGAGGATCGCTCGCACTAGTCTTCATCGCGAGGATCGCTCGCACTAGTCTTCATCGTGAGGATCGCTCGCACTAGTCTTCATCGTGAGAAGATCGCTCGCACTAGTCTTCATCGTGAGAAGATCGCTCGCACTAGTCTTCATCGCGAGGATCGCTCGCACTAGTCTTCATTGTGAGGATCGCTCGCACTAGTCTTCATCGTGAGGATCGCTCGCACTAGTCTTCATCGTGAGAAGATCACTCGCACTAGTCTTCATCGTGAGGATCGCTCGCACTAGTCTTCATCGTGAGAAGATCGCTCGCACTAGTCTTCATCGTGAGAAGATCGCTCGCACTAGTCTTCATCGCGAGGATCGCTCGCACTAGTCTTCACCGTGAGGATCGCTCGCACTAGTCTTCACCGCGAGGATCGCTCGCACTAGTCTTCATCGCGAGGATCGCTCGCACTAGTCTTCATCGCGAGGATCGCTCGCACTAGTCTTCATCGTGAGGATCGCTCGCACTAGTCTTCATCGCGAGGATCGCTCGCACTAGTCTTCATCGCGAGGATCACTCGCACTAGTCTTCACCGTGAGGATCGCTCGCACTAGTCTTCATCGCGAGGATCGCTCGCACTAGTCTTCATCGTGAGGATCGCTCGCACTAGTCTTCATCGTGAGAAGATCGCTCGCACTAGTCTTCATCGCGAGGATCGCTCGCACTAGTCTTCATCGTGAGGATCGCTCGCACTAGTCTTCATCGTGAGGATCGCTCGCACTAGTCTTCACCGCGAGGATCGCTCGCACTAGTCTTCACCGTGAGGATCGCTCGCACTAGTCTTCACCGCGAGGATCGCTCGCACTAGTCTTCATCGCGAGGATCGCTCGCACTAGTCTTCATCGTGAGGATCGCTCGCACTAGTCTTCATCGTGAGAAGATTGCTCGCACTAGTCTTCATCGCGAGGATCGCTCGCAAAAGTCTTCATCGTGAGGATCGCTCGGGCTCGCACTAGTCTTCATCGTGAGAAGATCGCTCGCACTAGTCTTCATCGCGAGGATCGCTGGCACTAGTCTTCACCGTGAGGATCGCTCGCACTAGTCTTCATCGCGAGGATCGCTCGCACTAGTCTTCATCGTGAGGATCGCTCGCACTAGTCTTCATCGTGAGGATCGCTCGCACTAGTCTTCACCGCGAGGATCGCTCGCACTAGTCTTCATCGCGAGGATCGCTCGCACTAGTCTTCATCGTGAGAAGATCGCTCGCACTAGTCTTCATCGCGAGGATCGCTCGCACTAGTCTTCACCGCGAGGATCGCTCGCACTAGTCTTCACCGCGAGGATCGCTCGCACTAGTCTTCATCGCGAGGATCGCTCGCACTAGTCTTCATCGCGAGGATCGCTCGCACTAGTCTTCATCGCGAGGATCGCTCGCACTAGTCTTCATCGCGAGGATCGCTCGCACTAGTCTAAATCGCGAGGATCGCTCGCACTAGTCTTCATCGCGAGGATCGCTCGCATTAGTCTTCATCGCGAGGATCGCTCGCACTAGTCTTCATCGCGAGGATCGCTCGCACTAGTCTTCATCGTGAGGATTGCTCGCACTAGTCTTCATCGCGAGGATCGCTCACACTAGTCTTCATCGTGAAGATCGCTCGCACTAGTCTTCACCGCGAGGATCGCTCGCACTAGTCTTCACCGTGAGGATCGCTCGCACTAGTCTTCATCGCGAGGATCGCTCGCACTAGTCTTCATCGTGAGGATCGCTCGCACTAGTCTTCATCGTGAGAAGATCGCTCGCACTAGTCTTCATCGCGAGGATCGCTCGCACTAGTCTTCACCGTGAGGATCGCTCGCACTAGTCTTCATCGCGAGGATCGCTCGCACTAGTCTTCATCGTGAGGATCGCTCGCACTAGTCTTCATCGTGAGAAGATCGCTCGCACTAGTCTTCATCGTGAGAAGATCGCTCGCACTAGTCTTCATCGCGAGGATCGCTCGCACTAGTCTTCATCGTGAGGATCGCTCGCACTAGTCTTCATCGTGAGGATCGCTCGCACTAGTCTTCATCGTGAGAAGATCACTCGCACTAGTCTTCATCGTGAGGATCGCTCGCACTAGTCTTCATCGTGAGAAGATCGCTCGCACTAGTCTTCATCGTGAGAAGATCGCTCGCACTAGTCTTCATCGCGAGGATCGCTCGCACTAGTCTTCACCGTGAGGATCGCTCGCACTAGTCTTCACCGCGAGGATCGCTCGCACTAGTCTTCATCGCGAGGATCGCTCGCACTAGTCTTCATCGCGAGGATCGCTCGCACTAGTCTTCATCGCGAGGATCGCTCGCACTAGTCTTCATCGCGAGGATCGCTCGCACTAGTCTTCATCGCGAGGATCACTCGCACTAGTCTTCACCGTGAGGATCGCTCGCACTAGTCTTCATCGCGAGGATCGCTCGCACTAGTCTTCATCGTGAGGATCGCTCGCACTAGTCTTCATCGTGAGAAGATCGCTCGCACTAGTCTTCATCGCGAGGATCGCTCGCACTAGTCTTCATCGTGAGGATCGCTCGCACTAGTCTTCATCGTGAGGATCGCTCGCACTAGTCTTCACCGCGAGGATCGCTCGCACTAGTCTTCACCGTGAGGATCGCTCGCACTAGTCTTCACCGCGAGGATCGCTCGCACTAGTCTTCATCGCGAGGATCGCTCGCACTAGTCTTCATCGTGAGGATCGCTCGCACTAGTCTTCATCGTGAGAAGATTGCTCGCACTAGTCTTCATCGCGAGGATCGCTCGCAAAAGTCTTCATCGTGAGGATCGCTCGGGCTCGCACTAGTCTTCATCGTGAGAAGATCGCTCGCACTAGTCTTCATCGCGAGGATCGCTGGCACTAGTCTTCACCGTGAGGATCGCTCGCACTAGTCTTCATCGCGAGGATCGCTCGCACTAGTCTTCATCGTGAGGATCGCTCGCACTAGTCTTCATCGTGAGGATCGCTCGCACTAGTCTTCACCGCGAGGATCGCTCGCACTAGTCTTCATCGCGAGGATCGCTCGCACTAGTCTTCATCGTGAGAAGATCGCTCGCACTAGTCTTCATCGCGAGGATCGCTCGCACTAGTCTTCACCGCGAGGATCGCTCGCACTAGTCTTCACCGCGAGGATCGCTCGCACTAGTCTTCATCGCGAGGATCGCTCGCACTAGTCTTCATCGCGAGGATCGCTCGCACTAGTCTTCATCGCGAGGATCGCTCGCACTAGTCTTCATCGCGAGGATCGCTCGCACTAGTCTAAATCGCGAGGATCGCTCGCACTAGTCTTCATCGCGAGGATCGCTCGCATTAGTCTTCATCGCGAGGATCGCTCGCACTAGTCTTCATCGCGAGGATCGCTCGCACTAGTCTTCATCGCGAGGATCGCTCGCACTAGTCTTCATCGCGAGGATCGCTCGCACTAGTCTTCATCGCGAGGATCGCTCGCACTAGTCTTCATCGCGAGGATCGCTCGCACTAGTCTTCACCGTGAGGATCGCTCGCACTAGTCTTCATCGCGAGGATCGCTCGCACTAGTCTTCATCGCGAGGATCGCTCGCACTAGTCTTCATCGTGAGGATCGCTCGCACTAGTCTTCATCGCGAGGATCGCTCGCACTAGTCTTCACCGCGAGGATCGCTCGCACTAGTCTTCATCGTGAGGATCGCTCGCACTAGTCTTCATCGCGAGGATCGCTCGCACTAGTCTTCACCGCGAGGATCGCTCGCACTAGTCTTCATCGTGAGGATCGCTCGCACTAGTCTTCACCGCGAGGATCGCTCGCACTAGGCTTCATCGCGAGGATCGCTCGCACTAGTCTTCACCGTGAGGATCGCTCGCACTAGTCTTCATCGCGAGGATCGCTCGCACTAGTCTTCATCGCGAGGATCGCTCGCACTAGTCTTCACCGCGAGGATCGCTCGCACTAGTCTTCATCGCGAGGATCGCTCGCACTAGTCTTCACGGCGAGGATACTCACACTAGTCTTCATCGTGAGAATCGCTCGCACTAGTCTTCACCGCGAGGATTGCTCGTGGGGATCGCTTGCACTAGTCTTCACCGTGAGGATCGCTCGCACTAGTCTTCATTGTGAGGATCGCTCGCACTAGTCTTCATCGTGAGGATTGCTCGTGAGGATCGCTTGCACTAGTCTTCACCGTGAGGATCGCTCGCACTAGTCTTCATCGCGAGGATCGCTCGCACTAGTCTTCATCGCGAGGATCGCTCGCACTAGTCTTCATCGCGAGGATCGCTCGCACTAGTCTTCATCGCGAGGATCGCTCGCACTAGTCTTCATCGCGAGGATCGCTCGCACTAGTCTTCATCGCGAGGATCGCTCGCACTAGTCTTCATCGCGAGGATCGCTCGCACTAGTCTTCATCGCGAGGATCGCTCGCACTAGTCTTCATCGTGAGGATCGCTCGCACTAGTCTTCATCGTGAGGATCGCTCGCACTAGTCTTCATCGTGAGGATCGCTCGCACTAGTCTTCATCGTGAGGATCGCTCGCACTAGTCTTCATCGCGAGGATCGCTCGCACTAGTCTTCATCGCGAGGATCGCTCGCACTAGTCTTCATCGCGAGGATCGCTCGCACTAGTCTTCATCGCGAGGATCGCTCGCACTAGTCTTCATCGCGAGGATCGCTCGCACTAGTCTTCATCGCGAGGATCGCTCGCACTAGTCTTCATCGCGAGGATCGCTCGCACTAGTCTTCATCGCGAGGATCGCTCGCACTAGTCTTCATCGCGAGGATCGCTCGCACTAGTCTTCATCGCGAGGATCGCTCGCACTAGTCTTCATCGCGAGGATCGCTCGCACTAGTCTTCATCGTGAGGATCGCTCGCACTAGTCTTCACCGTGAGGATCGCTCGCACTAGTCTTCATCGTGAGGATCGCTCGCACTAGTCTTCATCGTGAGGATCGCTCGCACTAGTCTTCATCGTGAGGATCGCTCGCACTAGTCTTCATCGTGAGGATCGCTCGCACTAGTCTTCATCGTGAGGATCGCTCGCACTAGTCTTCATCGCGAGGATCGCTCGCACTAGTCTTCATCGCGAGGATCGCTCGCACTAGTCTTCATCGCGAGGATCGCTCGCACTAGTCTTCATCGTGAGGATCGCTCGCACTAGTCTTCATCGCGAGGATCGCTCGCACTAGTCTTCATCGTGAGGATCGCTCGCACTAGTTCATCGCGAGGATCACTCGCACTAGTCTTCATCGTGAGGATCGCTCGCACTAGTCTTCATCGTGAGGATCGCTCGCACTAGTCTTCATCGTGAGGATCGCTCGTGAGGATCGCTTGCACTAGTCTTCATCGTGAGGATCGCTCGCACTAGTCTTCATCGTGAGGATCGCTCGCACTAGGCTTCATCGTGAGGATCGCTCGCGCTAGTCTTCATCGTGAGGATCGCTCCCACTAGTCTTCATCGCGAGGATCGGTCACACTAGTCTTCATCGTGAGGATCGCTCGCACTTGTCTTCATCGTGAGGATCGCTCGCACTAGTCTTCATCGTGAGGATCGCTCGCACTAGTCTTCATCGTGAGGATCGCTCGTGAGGATCGCTTGCACTAGTCTTCATCGTGAGGATCGCTTGCACTAGTCTTCATCGTGAGGATCGCTCGCACTAGTCTTCATCGTGAGGATCGCTCGCACTAGTCTTCATCGTGAGGATCGCTCGCACTAGTCTTCATCGTGAGGATTGCTCGTGAGGATCGCTTGCACTAGTCTTCATTGTTAGGATCGCTCGTGAGGATCGCTTGCACTAGTCTTCATTGTTAGGATCGCTCGCACTAGTCTTCATCGTGAGGATCGCTCGCACTAGTCTTCATCGTGAGGATCGCTCGCACTAGTCTTCATCGTGAGGATTGCTCGTGAGGATCGCTCGCACTAGTCTTCATTGTTAGGATCGCTCGTGAGGATCGCTTGCACTAGTCTTCATTGTTAGGATCGCTCGCACTAGTCTTCATCGCGAGGATCGCTCGCACTAGTCTTCATCGTGAGGATACTCGCACTAGTCTTCATCGTGAGGATAGCTCGCACTACTCTTCATCGTAAGGATCGCTCGCACTAGTCTTCATCGTGAGGATCGCTCGTGAGGATCGCTTGCACTAGTCTTCATTGTGAGGATCGCTCGCACTAGTCTTCATCGTGAGGATCGCTCGCACTAGTCTTCATCGTGAGGATCGCTCGCACTAGTCTTCATCGTGAGGATCGCTCGCACTAGTCTTCATCGTGAGGATCGCTCGCACTAGTCTTCATCGCGAGGATCGCTCGCACTAGTCTTCATCGTGAGGATACTCGCACTAGTCTTCACCGCGAGGATCGCTCGCACTAGTCTTCATCGCGAGGATCGCTCGCACTAGTCTTCATCGTGAGGATCGCTCGCACTAGTCTTCATCGTGAGGATCGCTCGCACTAGTCTTCATCGTGAGGATCGCTCGCACTAGTCTTCATCGTGAGGATCGCTCGCACTAGTCTTCATCGTGAGGATCGCTCGCACTAGTCTTCATCGTGAGGATTGCTCACACTAGTCTTCATCGTGAGCATCACTCACACTAGTCTTCATCGGCAGTAGTCTTCATCGTGAGGATCGCTCACACTAGTCTTCATCGTGAGGATCACTCACACTAGTCTTCATCGTGAGGATCACTCACACTAGTCTTCATCGTGATGATCACTCACACTAGTCTTCATCGTGATGATCACTCACACTAGCCTTCATCGTGAGTAGTCTTCATCATGAGGATCACAGGGATCCTGTAGTTCGACTCGAGCGTAAACGCTTCTCTCCTCCCCGTTGCTGTGTGAACCGTCAGCGCTTGCACTCCTGTGCTGCGCTTTGCACAAGCAAACACTCTTTTTGGAAATATTCTTGCTGAACCTTTGGTGAGTCACTGGACTGAAGATGAGAGATTAAAACTTCCCATGTGAAATATTTACTAGTAGATCTCCGATGGGAGACGAGCTTTCGGAGATTTATTACCTCTCACACATCAGTCAGTTGTGATGTATAGTTGCTGTTTTGCTTGTTTACCTTTCTATGGGATTATAGGATACATTTACTTTTAGATAGTTGGTGTTTTCTTCAACTAAGCAACAGTTTTATCCCTGTGCACAAAATACTTGTTTTCATACTGTCATGATTATTTATTTTGTCTAGTAAGAATGTCCAACAGTGAACAAACTTCATGACAGGGGAATTCTGGCTTTCTTTTCATGAATATTTTCACTACTGTGTCATTTCTACCAAATCTCAAATGATGTATTGTGTCTATTAGCATTCTCGGAGGGAAAAGATGGTGATGAAAATGACATTTTCTGACAACCTTTTCTCTCTAAGGCTCCTTTTCTTGGTAAGAATTTTATTTAAATACACAGAAAATAAATATTTTCACACAATATTACAGTTTGATTGGAGGTTGTAATTACAGCTCATATGACACACAGAAAAATATTCTGCTCACAAATGATATTTACCTTGACGTAGTGCTGTGCGATCAATCGAAATTGAGTTTCGATGACAATACGATAATCGAGATAAAACGATCATCGTATTCCGTTCCGTTCCTTTCACTCCTCAAAAACACAAACTTAACGAGCAAATCAGTATAATCATGTAACGTGACTTTTGTAAAATGGGACGTTCTTGATATTAAAAAAGAGTTATTAAAAGCGTGAAAGAAACCCGTGCTTGTCTTCAGGCTCTCCCGAGACTAGCAAAGTGAACTTTGAGCTTCAGCTACGCGACTAAATGGTCACATACACGGTAAAATGTGTCACAATGCCGAGCTTGGCAAGTATTTGCGTAAACTCAGTTGGTTATGTCTGGTTATGTGAACGTAAACATTTGGCAGAAAATAGAATGTGTATCAGTATATTGGATCCGTGCTATCTTAAAGTGACAGCAGCCTTATAAACCTGCTGCCGTCTGGGAAATTAAAATGAATCAAACAACAAAAGAAAATTTGAAAATCACTTCTATATGATCATAGCTTAACCTTTTTACATAAATAGTATCCATAGTAAAAAAAAAAAAATTACAATAAAGTTAGTTTTAATAAAAAAACAACCTCTGGCATGAGTTGAAGAAACATCTAGGTTACGACTGTAACCTCTGTTCCCTGAGAACAGGGAACGAGACACTGCGTCGATGACGCTTTGGGGGAACACCTCCACGTGAACCAGTGCCTGAAACGCTTATCTAATCACGGCAATCCTATTGGCTGGTGACAGCCTATGACATCATCACTAGTGCTACCTGGAAGTATATAAGGGGAGCCTGGAGAACATGTCGACAACTTATCGTCTCAAGGGACTGTCCAGCAGGCATCCCCGAGGCATCCCTTTCACTGCGTCGATGACGCTTTGGAGAACAGGATACCATTGCCACCATGCTGAGGGGAGTGCATGCCAAATAATGGCTGTCACAAAACCGTCAAAGATAGCAGTTTCACTGAAATGCCAAAGCACTCCCCCTCCGGGTCACATACAGGCTGTCAGTGACAGTATTCCCTACGGCCACTGCCCAAGCTATAAGCCTCAAAGAGGCCTCTGATACAATGGAGGCCTACCAAGGATGCTCAAAGGCTTGGGACCAACAACTTCCGTGGAAGGGGTTCCTTTAAGGGAATATGGCCAGGGGGTCCAAAGGATTCCAGTCCAGTCACTTTCTGAGGGGGACATGAAGTCAACCCCACATGCCACCAGGGAGGCTGACCTGGTGATATTTAATGACCTAGTCTTGCCAACAACCTGTCTGTTTCCTAAACAGAGTCTCTAACATATTTTGCCTCACTTGTGGAGGCATCCGATAGGGAGGACTGCAGATAGTGGCAGTGATCGCTCACAGACCGAATCATAGAGACGGGCATCCTGGAGAGTAGAACTCAGCATATCGCTTTCTAACCCTTGCGAACGAGGGGAGTAACTCTACTCGATCCTGGATCTACACAGTGCTTCAAAGCCATGTGGAGGCTGGGCACTCTGAAAGGGACCCTAATAGGGGAGCGCCTCCAGCTCTAGGGCTGATCTAAAAGGGAAGCCTCGTGAGAGTCCTTCGACCTTCCGACCAGACTTAGGGAGCTAAGTATTCATACAGAACGATCCTCAGATAGATTCTGGAACACTATACTCAAAACCTGATAAGTATTGACTAGGCTCTGGGCTAGGTTTTGCCTTTGCAATGCTAAGCATCCAACTCGTTGGGGGTCCGCCTTCAAGGGGGCCTGTCAAGGCCTAACTACTTGATAGCGGGACTGTTAGCAGAGCTAGCCACAGAAGGCAGGTGCTCTCACAGACATCTCTGTGGGCCTGGTTATACTTATTTCACATTGCCAACAGGCAGTGTACTCAGCCAAAAGTGCTATCGACCCTTAAAGCAAGGGGAGTATAATCTGACGCTACCGGATTTTTTGAGCAGGCCTACTGCAAGGCCTACAGCGTCGAATTTCACTGACGTCAGCCCGGGCAGTGCTTTTTAAACAGAGTCTCTAGTATTACTTGCCTTACTTGTGGAGGTATCCGATAGTGAGGACTGCAGATAGTGGCAGTAAGCACTCACAGACTGGATCATAAAGACGGGTATCCTGGAGAGTAGAACTTTGCATAGCGCTTTCAAACCCTTGCAAACAAGGGGAGTGACTCTACTCGATCCTGGATCTACACAGCGCTTCAGAGCCCTGTGGAGGCTGGGCACTCTGAAGGGACCCTAATAAGGGGAGCGCCTCCAGCTCTAAGGTTACATTGCCAACAGGCAGTGTACTCAGCAGAAGTGCTATCGACCCTTTAAGTAAGGGGAGTACAATCTTATGCTACCGGACTATCGAGGAGGCGGACTGTACGGCCTACAGCTTCGAATGTCACGGGCGTCAGCCTGGGCAGTGCTTCGGCTCTAAGGGAGCATACTCAACCATCCCAAGTGGGAGGGAGTAACTAATCTGTAGCTACCTGAGCCTGGGTGGTGAAGGGTGATATCATACAAGCTATGGGTAGCAAAGTACTCTGAATTAAGACCCTAACAAGGGGAGTACTATCAGCATGACCCTGAGGAATGTGTCAGGGTCAAGGCCTATTATCTTGTATTTTTTTTACAAGACAGATTTTTCATTATCTACTAAACCCAAGGAAATGGAGGCCACAATTAGTGGCCAACGACATTCAACCTTATGACTTGAATTATTTTATTCAAGGGGCTCAGTGGATTTTTTTATTTTTATTTTAAGGCCTAGCTGGACAATCTAGCTACAATACTCAGCTCTAAAGGGCCTGATAATACTGCTTCTTACTTTCTAGAGAGAAAAGGCCTGACAACGCCCATGAGATATCTGTATGGGAGACTTTTTGAAGATAGCCTGCTAGCTATGCTGCTATCTACCCTGTAACACCACTGGCATTTTTACGCCTAGTGCAAAAGGCGGGCCTTGGCTAGACGACTGTAGTAAGTCGTAGGCCAGTACTAGGAACAACTATATTTACAGGAATAAATTATCCTGATGGGCTCTAGCTCTAAGGAGCTTACATTCAGATACTGAGAGGCTCGAGGCGAGAATGCTTAGCAAACCACCATCAATTTCCTAGTTACTAAGCCTAAGCCAGAAATCGAGGCGGCCCCGTGAGGGCCGACACACGAATATAAAGTTCAGAGCTATAATCTCAACGACTCTCTTAAGTGAGAGGAGAACTGCTGCTCTGGTATAAGGTGTCCCAAAGAGGGCCAATGCTAGACTTTGTAGTTCTATCTGGAGCTTGACAGAGGGGTGGCCTCAGTAGAATAACTCCCGATAGGGAGGAAGCCATCTCACACAAAAAATGTCTATTAGGTGCTCGGATGAACGGTGGCCTCACTTGAGAATTATCCATGAAGCCAACCTGTTCACTTCTACAGATTGGCACTACCCATTATATAAGCCTGACGACTCTAACATAAGAGGAGGCCTATGGGAAGGGTATGCATAGCCTACCTATATATGGGAACTTCAGTGCCCTAATTTCACCATCCTATGAAAACCATATTTAACACCCCCTTAATACTTCCTAACAGGGAACCATGGCCTATTATTCATCCTTACTGAAAACTCACGTAAAGGGAGAAGACTCATAGAGCTCATCCTGTTGCCCATAGAGCGATGGCCTAAATGACATTCACAAAATAGAGGCCTATCACCAGAAGAGCACGAAAGAGCGCACTTACTACCAAACCCGACGCCAGACCTACAGAAGGGTTCCAAATTGAAGGAATAACTCATAATAGGTCCAGCCTCAGGCTGATGCAAGAAGCGCTTGGGCTGAGAGATTTAAATGCTCCAAATCTGTCAGCAGATCCGCCTGGTATGCTTGCAACACCCTCACTGTGTGCAAGGCATCACCAGCCAGACCCGCCACCGCGTATGCCCTGCCATTTAAGCGTGCTGTCAATATTTTAGTGGCTTAAGAGGCAGGGCTGGAGCACTTAATGTCGATGCCTCTCCAGCCGTGAGTAATTTTGCGAACATCTCGTCAATTGGGGCATCGACACATACCCATGTTGGCGCATCCCCTCAATGTCAGGTTGAAGCATACAAACAAAACAGTCCCTGAAGACGAAAAGATGTTGACATGTTCTCCAGGCTCCCCTTCTATACTTCCAGGTCTAGTGATGATGTCATAGGCTGTCGCCGGCCAATAGGATTGCCGTGATTAGATAAGCGTTTCAGGCACTGGTTCACGTGGAGGCGTTCCCCCAAAGCGTCATCGACGCAGTGTCTCGTTCCCTGTTCTCAGGGAACAGAGGTTACAGTCGTAACATAGACGGTTGTTTTT
>NW_026606729.1:590000-592500 GCF_029890125.1 Rhinichthys klamathensis goyatoka | reverse complement strand
TTCAAGCACACAGTTTTTCATAACATTAACAAGCCATGCGTGATTGACTTTACGGTAAGCTGTGCAGTGTGTGTGCGACTCTAAAGGCACATGACAAACAGAGTCTCGTAAAACAGGCGGTTTTCCTTCAGCGCTCTCCGAGTGTGTAAACATCATGTATCTGTGACTTTAATATGTCAACAGATCGTGACGTGTGTTCCCGCAGGCCAACGTCAGCACAGGGACACAGGCGATAGCGGCGCGGCCAGAGGCTTTCTGGCTCCTAACAATCACATTTTACAGTCGACGCAGACAATACAAGAATAATAATACATGGCATTCCTGCAGCACTCGCCTGATGACACGAGATCGGCCAAGTCACTCATCTTTCAGCTTTTCTGGATTGGAAAATAAGCAGCGTTTACATTCCTTTCGCTCAGCATTTGGAGAAATGTTCTAAATCTGGAAGGACCACAAGCGCACAACAGATCGACGAGCATTCAGGCGGATCACATGCAAACGTCTCTGCTTGAGGAACGAGACCATGCCTGGCCGAGCGAGTGGAGGATGAGGAGGAGGATGATGAGGAGGATGAGAAGGAGGGTGAGGAGGAGGAGGAGGAGGAGGGAGATGAGGAGGAGGGTGATGAGGAGGAGGGTGATGAGGAGGAGGGTGATGAGGGAGATGAGGAGGAGGGTGATGAGGAGGAGGGTGATGAGGGAGATGAGGAGGAGGGTGATGAGGAGGAGGATGATGAGGAGGATGAGAAGGAGGGTGAGGAGGAGGAGGAGGAGGAGGAGGGAGATGAGGAGGAGGGTGATGAGGAGGAGGGTGATGAGGAGGAGGGTGAGGGTGATGAGGAGGAGGGTGATGAGGAGGAGGGTGATGAGGGAGATGAGGAGGAGGGTGATGAGGAGGAGGGTGATGAGGGAGATGAGGAGGAGGGTGATGAGGAGGAGGGTGATGAGGGAGATGAGGAGGAGGGTGATGAGGAGGAGGGTGATGAGGGTGATGAGGAGGAGGGTGATGAGGGAGATGAGGAGGAGGGTGATGAGGAGGAGGGTGATGAGGGAGATGAGGAGGAGGGTGATGAGGAGGAGGATGATGAGGGAGATGAGGAGGAGGGTGATGAGGGAGATGAGGAGGAGGGTGATGAGGGTGATGAGGAGGAGGGTGATGAGGGAGATGAGGAGGAGGGTGATCAGGGTGATGAGGAGGAGGGTGATGAGGGATATGAGGAGGAGGGTGATGAGGAGGAGGGTGATGAGGGAGATGAGGAGGAGGGTGATGAGGAGGAGGGTGATGAGGGAGATGAGGAGGAGGGTGATGAGGAGGAGGGTGATGAGGGAGATGAGGAGGAGGGTGATAAGGAGGAGGGTGATGAGGAGGAGGGTGATGAGGGAGATGAGGAGGAGGGTGATGAGGAGGAGGGTGATGAGGGTGAGGAGGAGGAGGATGATGAGGGTGAGGATGAGGGTGAGGAGGGTGATGAGGAGGAGGATGATGAGAGTGATGAGGAGGATGAGGGTGAGGAGGAGGATGAGGGTGAGGATGAGGGTGAGGAGGAGAGTGAGGAGGAGGATGAGGGTGAGGATGAGAGTGAGGAGGAGGATGAGGGTGAGGAGGAGGATGAGGGTGATGAGGAGGATGAGGGTGAGGAGGAGGGTGATGAGGATGAGGAGGGTGAGGAGGAGGAGGAGGGTGAGGAGGAGGATGAGGGTGAGGAGGAGGATGAGGGTGATGAGGAGGAGGGTGATGAGGATGAGAAGGGTGAGGAGGAGGAGGATGATGAGGGGGAGGATGAGGGTGAGGAGGAGGATGATGAGGGTGAGGATGAGAGTGAGAAGGATGAGGGTGAGGAGGAGGATGAGGGTGAGGAGGGTGATTAAGAGGAGGGTGATGAGGATGAGGTGGGTGAGGAAGAGGAGGATGATGAGGGTGAGGATGAGGGTGAGGAGGAGGATGATGAGGGTGAGGATGAGGGTAATGAGAAGGAGGGTGAGGAGGAGGAGGATGAGGAGCGTGAGGAGGAGGAGGATGAGGAGGAGGAGGGTGAGGAGGATGAAGAGGAGGAGGAGGGTGAGGAGGAGGAGGGTGATGAGGATGAGGAGGGTGAGGAGGAGGAGGGTGAGGGTGATGAGGAGGAGGGTGAGGAGGGTAAGGAGGGTGAGGAGGAGGAGGATGAGGGTGATGAGGAGGAGGGTGAGGAGGGTAAGGAGGGTGAGGAGGAGGAGGGTGAGGGTGATGAGGAGGATGATGGTGAGGAGGAGGGTGATGAGGAGGAGGGTGAGGAGGATGAAGAGGAGGAGGAGGGTGAAGAGGAGGAGGGTGATGAGGAGGAGGAGGGTGAGGAGGAGGAGGGTGATGAGGAGGAGGGTGAGGAGGAGGAGGGTGAGGGTGAGGAGGAGGGTGAGGGTGATGAGGATGAGGAGGGTAAGGAGGAGGAGGGTGAGGATGAGGAGGGTGAGGAGGAGGAGGGTGATAAGGATGAGGGTGAGGAGGAGGAGGGTGAGGAGGAGGA
>NW_026606729.1:485000-585000 GCF_029890125.1 Rhinichthys klamathensis goyatoka | reverse complement strand
GTGGCATGGCGTGGGCGGACCTGGGCCGTGGCATGGCGTGGGCGGACCTGGGCCGTGGCATGGCGTGGGCGGACCTGGGCCGTGGCATGGGGTGGGCGGACCTGGGCCGTGGCATGGCGTGGGCGGACCTGGGCCGTGGCATGGCATGGGCGGACCTGGGCCGTGGCATGGGGTGGGCGGATCTGGGCCGTGGCATGGCGTGGGCGGACCTGGGCCGTGGCATGGCGTGGGCGGACCTGGGCCGTGGCATGGCGTGGGCGGACCTGGGCCGTGGCATGGGGTGGGCGGACCTGGGCCGTGGCATGGGGTGGGGGGACCTGGGCCTTGGCATGGCGTGGGCGGACCTGGGCCGTGGCATGGCGTGGGCGGACCTGGGCCGTGGCATGGGGTGGGCGGATCTGGGCCTTGGCATGGCGTGGGCGGACCTGGGCCGTGGCATGGCGGGGGACGGACCTGGGCCGTGGCATGGGGTGGGCGGATCTGGGCCGTGGCATGGCGTGGGCGGACCTGGGCCGTGGCATGGGGTGGGCGGACCTGGGCCGTGGCATGGGGTGGGCGGACCTGGGCCGTGGCATGGCGTGGGCGGACCTGGGCCGTGGCATGGCGTGGGCGGACCTGGGCCGTGGCATGGGGTGGGCGGACCTGGGCCGTGGCATGGGGTGGGCGGACCTGGGCCGTGGCATGGTGTGGGCGGACCCCCCGGCGTGGGGGCAGCTATGGGGTTATGGGCTGGAACAGACACCGGCTCAGGAATGAGACTCTGGCGTGGCGGCCATCTCGGCAGAGGGCTCACGGGTTGCAGCAGATTTGTGTGCTGCACACACACACAATAGCTGTGATCAGCGCTGCATCTTCCAGAGTGAGAGAGACTCAGACTTGGCAGGCATGATGTGAAGATACTACTGTGGCTCCTCATCCGCAAAACCCACAGTAAAAGTTGACCCGCTCAACAAAAAGGCATATACTTTGGGCCAGGGAAAAGTGAATCTTTCCACCTGGCAAACAAGACCGGATAGGTTCATTTAAACCTATCCTAAATATGTCCTTAAGGGCCACATCATTAAAGTCCAATAGGTGAGAGAGTTCACAAAACTCTGCCACATAATCCTCTATGGTGAGGTCTCCTTGACACAGATTTAGGAGAGACACTGGTGGGTTCACGGTAGGTCAAGTTTTCTGTAAGGGATCCACTGGAGGCAAGTTGTATAGAGAACCCAAGTGGAGTTTATTACAAACAAGATTAAACATAAAACAAAAACATGTAGGGCCCTATGATTTCCATGATGCGGAAAACGCGGACGGAATCACGGAATTTACACATGAAAACGGAATTCTCTTATACACGCGGAATCGCACGGAATTTGCATATATTTTGTTGCCATATTAAATAAACATTTTTTTTGTACTTCCTTTTCATTTTTCAGTTTAAAACAACAAACGTAGGAAGGTTTCTACATAACCCGTGGCCAAATGGCATTGTTTTAAACATGTTGCCTAGTAACCGTACGTCCTCAAGTTCCCGCGTAGGGGAAAAAATGTCGAAGCGAGTGGCTCCTGATAAGGTGACGGTGGCGAAAAAATTAAGAAACTCTCAATTGACTGCTAAATACCGGGCTGAACAATACCCCAACGACTACTATGAGTCTGGACAACAACTGTTTTGTAAGTTTTGTCAACATACTGTTGACTGGACCTGCAAAGACACATGTAACGACCATTTGATATCAAAAGTTCATCTCAAGAACAAAGCTAAATCCACAGCGGGCAAATCCCTCCAGGTTACCCCTTTAAATTGCCCCTTGGGGATGAATAAAGTGATTTGAATTGAATTACCATTGATGCAACGACAAAAACAACAGAAGCAAGGCGTGAGTTTGTGGAAGATTTTGTTGCAATGTGTGCTGAAGCGGACATACCGCTTGAGAAAATGAAGAGGAGCACTCCCAGAACACCCCACCTGCCGCGGGTCTTTGACCAGCACATGCAAAAGGTCCTGCGAGAGATCCGTGGAAAGAAATTCTTCGTTGTTGTCGACGAAACCTCTGACAACCGAGATCGAAGTGTCCTCAACATTGTTATAGGTGAGCATCCAATTAGCCTTTATTTAGATAGGTTAATACAGCATATAAGCCTATTTCTAACTAGGGATTATATACAATTCTAATATGCAAACAGCGCACTTCTTCTTGCTGCGTATCTTTTACTCTGATGGCTGGGGTCTCCAACACGTCGCTCGCGAGCTACTACCAGTAGCCTGATTGGAGGTAACTAGCTCATCAAGCTAGTCGTTGTTCACATGTCGTGTCTTTTGCGCGCTCAAGTTCGTTATTTCAAATGTAGGCGCACGGCAAGCGCGCTCATAATCGCTCATTTTTTCCAGGCGCAGCGAGATGAAAACACCTCAACTCTTCAGAATGCCGCAAGCGCACCGCAGGTCATGTGACAAGAACCAACATATCAGCTTCTCCCTTTCCGTAACAACATTGAAAGCTCAGTCAACATAAAGGATAGGGGTGCACCCATCTCTTCTCCGTAAATAAATCTTGTAGCAGAGCTACAGCAAGCGTTTTTCGGTGGTAGAAATCTATTAGCTACTAAAACTTTGTCGTTGTGGAGAGCGCAGTGCATGGTTGCATAGCAACGACAGACACCACGGGAAAATCGGACCGAATTTTACTATTAATAATAAAAGATAAGCTAATGTGCATTGTAAATGTCAGTAATTGATCTTTTTTGACTCATTTTTATAAAAATGATTTTAAGGCTTAAATATGTGAGGTTTATCTTTTTAAAAAACCTTTTTTGTCAAAACTTTATTTGAATTTAATTTTACCAAATGTGCCTGTGTAAGTATCTAGATATTTGCCACGGGGCGAGGGCTTCGATTACCTCTCTTTTTTGACCATGTGTTTGCATCCCTAAATATAGTAATATAATATTTATATATATTCTACTAGCCTAACCTACTACATTCATAATAGATAGATAGATAGATAGATAGATAGATAGATAGATAGATAGATAGATAGATAGATAGATAGATAGCTTTTGTTTCCCTTTTCAATTCAACAGGCACTGAGGGAAAATACTTTCTAACTGATGTCATCTTCATGGAAAGCTGCAATTTTTCGACATTTTCACAGGCAGTACTGCAGTCACTTCATACCAGTCAGTTGGACTTGAATGACATTCTGGAAGTGGTGACTGATAATGCATCATACTGTCTGAAAGCCTACAGAGAAGTACTGAAGGGAGTCATGCCTCACAGTGTCCATACAACCTGCTTAAGTCATGCCATCAATTTGGTGGGAGAGACCTG
Source organism: Rhinichthys klamathensis goyatoka (assembly GCF_029890125.1). NCBI lineage: Eukaryota > Metazoa > Chordata > Actinopteri > Cypriniformes > Leuciscidae > Rhinichthys > Rhinichthys klamathensis. The sequence goes on along the minus strand of NW_026606729.1, from coordinate 581,681 downwards.
GCAACACTACAAATACTTCAGTGAGGTTACAGCTCTTGTGATGTGGGTTAAGTCTGCCTTCTTCAAAAAGCCTGCAAGGAAGAGAAGATGGTTGTACTTCTTGACCATGAAGGAGGCTGAGAAACCCAAGGTACGCCCTGAGCCTGTAGGCACAAGGTGGAATAGCTGGTTTGAAGCAGTTCAATACCATGCTGAACATGTCCACCTGTACAAGGAGTTCTTCTTGGCTGAGAAGTCTTCTCCTCAGGCAGTAAGAAACATCATTGAGCTGGTTAAAACGGATGAAAAACAAGAGGCCCTCCACTTCAAGCTGACCTTCATCTCTGAAGGGAGTGGGAAACTGGTTACAGCTCTGACAGTGCTGGAGGGAGCCCATACTCCTGTAGCAGTCTCTGCATACAACATCATGGAAGATCTTGGTTCCTTTTTAGTCAGTGGAACAGCCAAAACCATAGGCTTTGGGGTCAAAACTGATGAGCTGCTGAACCAAATGAGAATGCCAAAGAAAAGGGATATGTTGGATCACCTTCACGATGGATTTCACATTGCATTTGAAAAATGTTCAAAGCACTGGGATGTCCATCCTGCCAAAAAAATATACAAGATGATCAGAGTGTTTGATCCCAGACAGGCTCCTGCTATGGAAAGGCAGATTGAAGCCTATGGCACACTGTGGGAATTGAGGACCCCGGCATCTCCAGAGCTCAGTGGGCCGCATATCAACACTGTGTCAGAAATGAAGGCATCTCAGCTTCCTTGGACCTGGCTGATACTGGAAAGGAACAAGCCAAAGATTTCCAGGCATTGCAAACATTGCCATGTCCTACATATACTTCCCAGTCAGTTCTGTTTCCTCTTTCCTTTTTTTCTTTCAATGTTCTGGATCATGCAGTCTGTGCTTGTTTATGTTTGTCTGGAGAAACGAGTGTGTGTGTGTGTGTGTGTGTGTGTGTCTGTGTGTGTTGCTCTTCCTACAATCCCGTGTCCCTCTCTCTTATCTACTTCTGAATGACTATGGTTAAAGGCTTATTAGTTATCCACTTAAATATTAGGAGTCTACCTCATAAAATTGATCTTCTTAGAGCATGGCTCTCTTACAACAAACCTGCTGTTATTACTCTGTCTGAAACTTGGTTATAGTAATGTACGTGATGATGAAATAAGTCTTGATGGCTATAATGTATATAGAGCAGACAGAGGCAGTCGTGGTGGAGGAGTCGCTACTTATGTTTCCGCAAATTTATCTTCTGAATCTATTATTGCAAGTGAAAGCCCCATGCACTTTGAATGCCTTTTTGTTAGAATATGTCTGGTTGATCATTGGAAACATATATAGACCCCCTAACTCTCCATCCGAATCAACTAATAATATTCTTCGTACTATTAATTCTTTAAATTGTTTTGACGAAATTATAGTTTTGGGAGATTTCAATCGAAATTGGCTTGATATGTCCTCTTTGAAAGAGAGGAATCAGTTTGAAAGCTTAAATCTTACCCAATTAATACAGGAACCTACCAGAGTGGAGGGGAACTCCAGGTCTCTCTTAGATTGGATCCTGGTTACGCATCCCAATAGAATTGCTGATTCGGGTGTTTTACCCGATTGCTTCAGTGATCATTCAGTTATCTTTTGTATCTGGAAAATAAGGTTACCTCGTCTACCACCTAAAATAATCAAGGTAAGACAATTTAAAAATATGATTAATGATGCATTTACTCAAGATTTGTTATGTATTAACTGGGACAGGATGGATTTAATTCCTTATGTTGATGATGCCTGGAATTTCTTTCATACTGAGGTATTAAAAGTTATAGATAAACATGCTCCATGGGCATCAGTCAAAGTGAAGGGTAGACATCTACCATGGATTGCTGGTGACTTAATATATCTCTTTAAGCAAAGGGACAAGGCTTGGGAAAGATATCATTCAACAAAAGATCTGTCAGATTGGATTGAATATAAGCGATTAAGAAATGTATGTACTGTTAAAACAAGAAATGCCAAATCTGACTATTATAAAAATTCACTATCAAATGATTTTACAAATCCAAAACATTTTTGGAAAAAACTTAATTGCCTGTTGAATAAATCTAATAAGAATTCCCTTGCAAAATTAAGAATAAATAATAATATTATAAGTGATCCAATTTCTGTAGCTGACGCCTTTAATCAGCACTTTTCTTCTGTTTGTAATTTACGTCCACCTGATTTCTGTTACTCCAACCCTGTAAATAGTAATGTAGTAAACAGCTCTTTCTCATTTACTACAGTTCTTCCCACTGAGGTACAGCAGGCAATCTCCGAAATTAAATCTGGAAGTGGTGTTGGTATAGATGGTCTGGAGATAAAGTTTATTAAAATTGCCTCTCATGTTCTAGCATATCCATTATGTGATCTATTTAATTTATCTATATCTACTTGCAAAGTTCCAGTCATGTGGAAGTGTGCTAGAGTAACACCTTTATACAAAAGTGGTGATTCTCTTGATTCTAACAATTATAGACCAATCTCAATTATTAGTAATGTAGTAAAAGTATTTGAAAAAATTATATTCAAGAGACTGTTTAAATACATTAATGAGTTTTCTATTTTTTCTCCAAACCAATCAGGTTTTAGGCCCAATTACTCCACCACTACTGCTCTTACAAAATTTGTTAACGATGTTACATCTGCTTTGGACAATAATATGTCCACTGGAGCGATATTTATAGATCTTACCAAAGCATTTGATTTGGTTGATCATTATATTCTCCTTGATAAATTATACAATATTGGTCTCTCCGAACAGTCCATTTTATGGTTTAATTCATATCTTCACTACAGACGTCAGTGTGTAAATTTTAATGGTGCTCTCTCTCAGTTCTTGATATTGGAAAAGGGTGTTCCTCAAGGTTCTTGTTTAGGCCCTCTTTTATTTTCCATCTTCATTAATGACCTCCCACAAATATGCTCTGTCAGTCAGATTCTCTTGTATGCTGATGATACAGTCATTTATTCTTCAAAACGTGATATTAATTTAATTCAATCATCACTGCAACTTGATTTTAATACTATTCAAAAGTGGTTCTCGAATAATGGACTTATATTGAATAAAAGTAAGTCTTATAGTATGTTATTTTCCACTAGATCTGCCCGACATAACCATGGTAATAGTTTAACATTTCAATTTTCAGATGGTACATTTGTGGAGAATGTTGAGGAATTTAAATACTTGGGCCTCTGGCTTGACTCCAGCCTCTCCTTTAGGCCTCATATTGACTATATAGTGAAAAGAGTAAATTATAATTTGAGACTATTATACCGTTCAATTAATTGCTTTACACAATTGATTAGACTAAGAATTGTAACTCAGCTTCTATTTCCTATTATTGATTATGCTGACTTTGTCTATATGAGTACAACAGAATCACACCTTAAATCCTTAAATATAGTCTATAACAGTCTCTGTCGATTTGTGTTGAGATGTCCGTTTCTAACCCATCATTGTCATATGTACCAACAATTGAATCTTTTATCACCAAAGGCTAGACGTCAGCTACACTGGTTTCAGTTTGTTTATAAAAGTATATTTTTTAATTATCCTTTTTATTTGAAGCAACATTTAGTCCTATATAGGTCAACTTATGGCCTGAGACACCTTGATCATCCCTTTTTTTCTGTCCCAAAGATATCTAAAGAAATTGGAAGACGTGCTTTTAAATCCAAAGCCCCCTCAGATTGGAACAGTTTACCTTGTTCCTTAAGGTCCATCTCTTCCTTTCCACTCTTTAAGTCAGCCCTTTTAACTTATTTGCAATCGTGTGACCAATGTATATGTTTTCCTGGTATATGAGCTTTTGTGTCTCTAATGCCCTTAGTAAGAAATGATGTATGTGCATGCACGTTTGTATGCATATGTGTATATAGGTATGTATTTTTGTATTGGTATGTATATGTAGGTTATATTTGTTTGTTTTTGTGGTTTCGTCAAAAATGGTTCTCTCCTGTAATATCTTAATGTCATACTATGTTGTTTATGTGAAAATGCTTTGGACAGAGGTGGGACAGGTTGAGGTGGTTGGTTGTGAAGAAGAGCATTAGTGTGTGCGAATGTGTAAGTGTTTGGTGTTATCTTGAGGACCCCCTCGAAAAATGTTCCATCTCAAGGGGTTATCCTCTAATAAAATGAAAAATAAAATGAAATGAAATGAAGTTCTGTTGACTGTGAGAGGAGTTTCAGCAAGTACAAGACACTGCTCACTGACAAGAGAGAGTCTTGTCAGAAGTGCCTTCCCATCATGCACTTCAATGGAGATGTGTGCAAAAGATGGGAAATGAGTTAGAAAGCAACACATGCCTGCTTGTATCTACAAGTACTTTTACGTTATGAAAAATTCTATTTTGCCTGTGTTCTTTGGACATCGATCTGCACATACATGAAAAAAAGTACTTTGCTAAATGTTAGTACACGTAAAATCAATATGTACTTATTCCGCTGTGTAATCCGGCCTCTTTCCCCTGATGCCCAGGTATGATTTGATTTTTTTTTTTGCAGATAAAAAATACATTGTTCCGCTTAAATGCAGGATTAATATTCAGCAATTTGTTTAGAATTAATATTCATCAATCTTACCCTGTAACTGTTCATGTTGCTGTTATTTTTGGCCAGAGATTTGTTGAAGGTCCGGCTGAATTTTGAATGTGTTTTAATGAATGTATTAAGTTTAAATAAAAAAAGCTGAATTGTGAGTTTATGTAACTTCACTTCTAAGCAGTATTGACCTTTAAAAATTCAAAGAAAACAAGCAAATCCGAAATGGCTAAAAATAAATCCAAAAAAACGGAATTTGAGAAAAAATAAAACGGATTTCATAGGGCCCTAAACACGGCATGGCACGGGCACGAACAACACTTAGCAACAGTGGTTACAGGGAAACAAAACTTGACAAAGACACATGGCAAACATTAGGGCTTAAATACACACAAAACTAATGACAAGACGAGGGACACATGTGAAAAATGAACCAATGACAACATGGCAGGATCACATGACAAGACACAGAAACATGACAATGACATGAAACGTGACCCAGACAAGACCAAATCGTGACACTTATGAGATAATATTGATGAGGTCAACAGATTTCACTAATAGACCTACCAATCTCTGTATAAAAATAAAATAATGATGCAGACATCTTTCTAAAATCATTTTTACCCCCCTGTAATTTGGCTCCAAAAATTGTAATTTAGACCCTCCTCTTCAAAACACTGAATTACTCAGTCAATATACATCCGTGACATTTAAAATCTTCTTCAGTTATGCATTTCTTTCACCAGACAAAAAATGATGAAAATCAAATATCTGAGTCGGGGACCTCTGGTTGAGTTGACTCGGATTGACCCATTAACATATCGCCATAAAGAAAAGGTTTACTAGAAGAACATCTAGGAGCTTTAGTCGTGCAGAAATTAGCTATTTCAATATAAGAAATGCTTTTACATTCAAATGCCATATTTGACTTTAGATCACGATCTGGCCGAACAGTGTAAACTCTTCTGGGCCTGAAACACACGAGTGATTTATTCAGGCCTAAACGCAGTCCAGGAACCCTCTCCAAGGTGAGCTCATGACCAAACCCTGCGCTGTGATTGGGCTGATTAGATGCTGTTAGAGGAGTTCACTGAGGAGAAGCGAGCTGAGTCCGGCTGTAGAGCGCTCTCGTCACGCGCGTCGCACCACAGCTCGTGTTTATACACGATAAACATCAATCCGGCTGCACCTGCACACTAATCCTGGGTTTGACGTTAGCCAGGTCTGCGCTCGGATTGCTTTTTGTGGCATTATTTTCTGCGTGTCCAATTTTCTCTCAAGATTTGCACGCGGTCATTTATCAAACGCAGTAAGTGTGTTTACACAGTGTCTTTTCAGTTTATGGCTGTAAAGGTAATCGGGGGGGAACAAAACACTTTTAAATCTGATATGATTGTATTTTAAATTTAAAAAAATACATTAACCCTTTGCTGCATGATCTTTTAAACTCACTTTTGTATTTATTGTGTGATATTACACCCAAACCAGCATGAGTTGACCCTTCACCTTTGACCCTTTCTGAGTTTTTATGCTCTTCAGGTTCGTGTCGAGGAGACGCTGTTTTCTGAGATTGAGACGGTGAAACCCACGCCATCGTTACTGTTCGTATCACTGTGATCAAGAGCTGAGATTCAGATATGATAATGAGCGTTCTGACCAATCAGAGCAGAGCAGCTCTCAGAGAGGCGGGGCTTAGAGAGACTGAGTCTTCGACCGAAGCGTTTCAGACACTGAGAGGAAAGAGCTGAAGCTGCAGTGGAGATTATGAGGAAATCAGTGTTTCTGAGCTGGAATGATGTAAACCTGTTAGAGGAGACGCTAAAACAACATTAGGAACGTTTAAAATAGCATCAGAGATTTAAGCGGTTTGCTTAAACTTGATCTGCTGAGGAACAGTAAAGATTATTGCACATTATAAAAGTAAAACCTTATTGTTGTTGTTGGCCAACAAAAATAGTTATTTTAAGTTCCAGCATCTTGTAAAGCATTTCCTCGCTGAGGTTGCTCGCGCTGGGCATCGGTTCACACGAGCCAGGCTCTGCTTTAACATCAAATAAAGTTTTTGTGCCGCATTTTCGCTGACTTAATGCTCAGGGAATTTGAAGCAGAACTTGATTCTTGTGATTCCAGGAGTTTCTAGGTAAGAGTTTTCTGTGATATCATCAGAAGTGACATCATGTCTCGAGTCAGAACGCGTTCGCTGATGAACGACTTCATGTGTGTGTTGTCATGACGGGTGTGTGTTGTCATGACAGGTGGATGAAGGACTGAAAAAAGCTCTTGATAATAATGAACGACAGATGGTAGATTAGACTTTGATTGTAAAACCTCGTTCCAGCACATCAGTTTGAGGCGCATTGCGGAGAAGGCTGTCAAAACGTATTAAAAGCTCTTAAAGTTGTAATTAGCGCACAGAATTAGTGAAACCAAACATTATTCAGACACCAGATATCAGTTCCGATTTTTTTTTGTGAAATATCCACTGATGTGATAACTGAGTTCTGCTCATATTTTATTACCATTTTCCGAATATTCTGTGATAATGTGAGAAATGTTGAAGGCGTCTGAATAAATTTGTGTTTGAGTGTATGTGTGTGAAACTGGGAAAGGCTTCCATTAGATGAGAGTAGATGTGTTATATGTGGAACAGCGGGTCCCCAGACGGCCATTACTCCCAATCTCCGGTTTCAGAGCGAGTCTCGCTCAAGCCTGTTGCTCTTGGCTTTCCACCAAAGCGTGAAACTATGAAAATCGTCCAGTCATGGCCTGAAGCGCTCAAACCACGGTGTCCTCCAGCCCAGAGGAGCCAGAGGAGATACCGTCCCACAACTGGAGCTGGAAGTTCCCCGGCTCTGCCAGCGTCAGATAAACGCCCAGCTTCCTCAGCCGGTTTATCTGCATCTCTCATGTGTCGAGACCCTTCAGAGAACAGGACAGAAATAGCCTGGACGTGTTGTGTAGCGCACATGGAAACAAGGCATTGATGGCAGACCCGAACACTGCAGTGGCGTAAACTGAGCCATCCCTCTGTGTGTGATGATGAACAGCTAAACACACAACAAGAGATGAGGATTTTAATACTCTGAAGCCGTTCACACTGGCTACGTTTACATGCAACCAAATAATCCGCTAGTAATGGGATTGACGGCTCAATCGCACTGAAAGCCTTCATGTAAACGCCATAATCGATCGGACTGAGCTCGATCCCAATGAGATTTCCATCCGATTGAAAGGGTCGGTTTATTCCTTTTCTAATCCGATCGAGAGAACATGCAAACACTTGATCGGACTGAAAACCTTAAAGGACTGCGCATGTGCAATGATGTTGAAAAAGCGTAATGATGTGGAAATAGCGTAATGATGTGGACGTAGAAATAGCGTAATGACATGGAAATAGCGTGATGACGTGGAAATAGCGTAATGATGTAGAAATAGCGCAATGATGTGGAAATAGCGTAATGACATGGAAATAGCGTAATGACGTGGAAATAGCGTAATGACATGGAAATAGCGTAATGACGTGGAAATAGCGTAATGATGTGGACGTAGAAATAGCGTAATGACGTAGAAATAGCGTAATGACGTGGAAATAGCGTAATGACGTAGAAATAGCGTAATGACATGAATATAGCGCAATGATGTGGAAATAGCGTAATGACGTGGAAATAGCGTAATGATGTGGACGTAGAAATAGCGTAATGACGTAGAAATAGCGTAATGACGTGGAAATAGCGTAATGACGTAGAAATAGCGCAATGATGTGGAAATAGCGTAATGACATGGAAATAGCGTAATGACGTGGAAATAGCGTAATGACGTGGACGTAGAAATAGCGTAATGACGTAGAAATAGCGCAATGATGTGGACGTAGAAATAGCGTAATGATGTGGAAATAACGTAATGACGTAGCAATAGCGTAATGACGTGGAAATAGTGTAATGACGTAGAAATAGCGTAATGACGTAGAAATAGCGTAATGATGTGGAAATAGTGTAATGACGTAGAAATAGCGTAATGACGTAGAAATAGCGTAATGATGTGGAAATAGCGTAATGATGTAAACGTAGAAATAACGTAATGACGTAGAAATAGCGTAATGATGTGGACGTAGAAATAGCGTAATGATGTGGACGTAGAAATAGCGTAATGACGTAGAAATAGCGTAATGATGTGGATGTAGAAATAGCGTAATGACGTAGAAATAGCGTAATGATGTGGATGTAGAAATAGCGTAATGATGTGGAAATAGCGTAATTATGTGGACGTAGAAATAGTGTAATGACGTAGAAATAGCGTAATGACGTAGAAATAGCGTAATGATGTGGAAATAGCGTAATGACATGGAAATAGCGCAATGATGTGGAAATAGCGTAATGACATGAATATAGCGCAATGATGTGGAAATAGCGTAATGACGTAGAAATAGCGTATTGACGTGGACGTAGAAATAGCGTAATGACGTAGAAATAGCGTAATGATGTGGACGTAGAAATAGCGTAATGATGTGGAAATGGCGTAATGATGTGGAAATAGCGTAATGATGTGGAAATAGCGTAATGATGTGGAAATAGTGTAATGATGTAGAAATAGTGTAATGACGTAGAAATAGCGTAATGATGTGGAAATAGCGTAATGATGTAAACGTAGAAATAGCGTAATGATGTGGAAATAGTGTAATGACGTAGAAATAGCGCAATGATGTGGAAATAGCGTAATGACGTAGAAATAGCGTAATGACGTGGACGTAGAAATAGCGTAATGACGTAGAAATAGCGTAATGATGTGGACGTAGAAATAGCGTAATGATGTGGAAATAGCGTAATGATGTGGAAATAGTGTAATGACGTAGAAATAGTGTAATGACGTAGAAATAGCGCAATAATGTGGAAATAGCGTAATGACATGGAAATAGCGCAATGATGTGGAAATAGCGTAATGACGTAGAAATAGCGTAATGACGTGGACGTAGAAATAGCGTAATGACGTAGAAATAGCGTAATGATGTGGACGTAGAAATAGCGTAATGATGTGGAAATAGCGTAATGATGTGGAAATAGTGTAATGACGTAGAAATAGCGTAATGACGTAGAAATAGCGTAATGATGTGGAAATGGCGTAATGATGTAAACGTAGAAATAGCGTAATGATGTGGAAATAGCGTAATGATGTGGAAATAGCGTAATGATGTGGAAATGGCGTAATGATGTAAACGTAGAAATAGCGTAATGACGTAGAAATAGCGTAATGATGTGGACGTAGAAATACCGTAATGATGTCAACATGACATCATGACTTTGCGTAAACATACACGCCACTTTCAAGTCAAGTGGCGTGTTATCTATACGCATTTTGAGCTATCCCCGTATGTGCACGCCGAAACGAACCGTCATCTTTTGCGTGTATGTCTACGCCGTTAAATGTCCGTCTGATTCCGCGTGTATGTACACGCCGTTAAATGTCCGAGCGAAACGAAGCAAAATGTAGATCTACATCTGGGGAGCGATATTTTTTTCCCTAGGATGGTAGGGGAAGACTCATAAATGGTATTAACCCCAGTGACGGGTAGGTTTAGCGACGGGGTTGGGGTAGGTCATATACTGTATTTATATATACAGTAATGTAACGTTAAGTCAACGGCGTTGATAAACACGCTGAAAAGCCATTATGCGTGTTGATAGCACGCCAAAAATGGAAATACGAATTGGCGTGTCATACATACGCCATTTCATGAGATCAGTCTGATGATGTGGAAATAGCGTAATGACGTAGAAATAGCGTAATGACGTGGACGTAGAAATAGCGTAATGACGTAGAAATAGCGTAATGATGTGGACGTAGAAATAGCGTAATGATGTGGAAATAGCGTAATGATGTGGAAATAGTGTAATGACGTAGAAATAGCGTAATGACGTAGAAATAGCGTAATGATGTGGAAATGGCGTAATGATGTAAACGTAGAAATAGCGTAATGATGTGGAAATAGCGTAATGATGTGGAAATAGCGTAATGATGTGGAAATGGCGTAATGATGTAAACGTAGAAATAGCGTAATGACGTAGAAATAGCGTAATGATGTGGACGTAGAAATACCGTAATGATGTCAACATGACATCATGACTTTGCGTAAACATACACGCCACTTTCAAGTCAAGTGGCGTGTTATCTATACGCATTTTGAGCTATCCCCGTATGTGCACGCCGAAACGAACCGTCATCTTTTGCGTGTATGTCTACGCCGTTAAATGTCCGTCTGATTCCGCGTGTATGTACACGCCGTTAAATGTCCGAGCGAAACGAAGCAAAATGTAGATCTACATCTGGGGAGCGATATTTTTTTCCCTAGGATGGTAGGGGAAGACTCATAAATGGTATTAACCCCAGTGACGGGTAGGTTTAGCGACGGGGTTGGGGTAGGTCATATACTGTATTTATATATACAGTAATGTAACGTTAAGTCAACGGCGTTGATAAACACGCTGAAAAGCCATTATGCGTGTTGATAGCACGCCAAAAATGGAAATACGAATTGGCGTGTCATACATACGCCATTTCATGAGATCAGTCTGATGATGTGGAAATAGTGTAATGACGTAGCAATAGCGTAATGATGTGGAAATAACGTAATGACGTAGCAATAGCGGAATGACAGAAGCTCTCCAGATCCGGCAGATTCCCGGATTCCCAGTCCAGCCGCTCGTCTCCCACAGGGATCGGGTCAGGGATCGGGTCAGGGATCGGCTCAGGGATCGGCTCAGGGATCGGGTCAGGGATCGGGTCAGGGATCGGGTCAGGGATCGGGTCAGGGATCGGGTCAGGGATCGGCTCAGGGATCGGCTCAGGGATCGGCTCAGGGATCGGGTCAGGGATTGGGTCAGGGATCGGCTCAGGGATCGGCTCAGGGATCGGGTTAGGGATCGGCTCAGGGATCGGCTCAGGGATCGGGTCAGGGATCGGCTCAGGGATCGGGTCAGGGATCGGGTCAGGGATCGGGTCAGGGATTGGGTCAGGGATCGGCTCAGGGGCGGCAGATGCTGGGTTTGTGCTCAGTGACACATTTATGTGTTGATTTTGATGTTTGTTTTTGGATCACTGTCCTGTTGGAAGATCCAGCCACGGCCCATTATAAGATTTCTAGCACAGGCCGTCGGGTTTTGATGTTTCATCTGTTGGTATGTGATCGAATCCATGATGCCGTGTGTCTGAACAAGAAGTCCAGGACCTCCAGCAGAACATTAGGCCCACAGCATTAAAGATCCAGCAGAGTACTTCATTTACACGTGGGTATTTCACCCATATTGAGTGTTTGCTGCCAAAAAAGCTATTTTTTTGTTTCATCCGTCCACATAACGTTTGAGAAGTAAAGACACGACTGGATCTTCCAACGGGGCGGGTTGATGAAACAGATGAAACAAAAAAAATAGCTTTTTTGTCAGCAAACACGTAATATGGGTCTGGATCACAGGGATAAAGTAGCCCATGTGTAAATGAAATACTCTGCTGGATCTTTAATGCCTAATTTCTGCCAGAATTTATTTCAGGGCTTTTATCTTGATGTATCACCCTGACATATACTACTGAACTAAAACATGCTCGTCACAGAAGAGCATTCATTTTATGGGAGAATAGCATTTGAATGCATTTCGAATAAATGAACAGATTTATTAAAGACGGACCCAGACGTCACAGCTCTTGATATCCACTTCTCTAGAGCCAGTGTGATGGGTGATTATCATATTCACAGAGCTGTTCTGCAGAAGTGTGGGTTGATCCGGCCGGTGTCGTCGGCTCCCTCCACTGGTCAGGAGGACACACTGAAGCAGTTCTGTAACGCTGTCCAACACATCTTACTTCACGTTTCTAAACACCCTGTTCCATTTCCAGCATCTTATCAAGCTGACGAATGAACCTTCATATCCTCATAACCAGCGATACTGCGGTACTCAAACACACACACAGCAATTAGACATCCTGAAGAAATGCAGTTTGAATTACAGTTAACAGATATGAATGTAAGGGAAATATAATATATACTGGAAACCGTTCAACCGAGGAGCAGAAATAAACGCTGATAATATGAGCGTATTTATTTTAGGTTATTGCCTTGCTTGAGAAAGCAGAGAGAGAGTTCATATGTGTCTGAACATCACTATACGTATCCCAGGATTCCACAGTGTTACACAGACACTTAAGGGGGATCTTATTAATGCATACGAACAGACGGGTATTGATGTCAATAAAGAGGTCTATGTAATACCTGAAGAATAAACCAATCACGTGAGCCGTAAATGTCATGTGACCAATCACTTGTATGAACTTACGTAAAACTAATAGTTCAGATTCTAGTTCTGCTACTAATTAAATAAGTATTTGTGATCATGTGACTATTTGCAGTGTTTTTTGGATCATTTGCAAAAGTTTTAGATCTGTAAGAGTTTCTAGAATATCTCACGTTAGACCAGTATCTGTACATACACAGACTTTACACAGACAGGATTCGCACTGTATGATAAAAGTTTCAGGGAAGTCACTGTCAAGCAGAAGAGAATCAATGATCAAATGTTGTTTCTTAATATCTTCTCTTTTAGCGCCACCCAGTGGCCTCTGAAGGTTCCTGCGTTCAGAGCAGTTCTCCATCAACCAAACACACATGAAACATATCAAACATGACTAAAACTGCTTTTACAATCCACTACTACTCAAAACTCACTCATGTTCACTAGTGTTCATGGATTACAGAAACAGGCCTAAGCTCAAACTCAAGGAGAAGAATTTGAATAATTGTTACTTACAGTACAATATCCAATACTGTTGTGTGTTTCTGTCGTTCTCTCTGTATGTGTGTTTGTCCTTCCTCTGTTCCCGTCCATCCTCAGAGCTCCGCCCCCTGATATCAGCCGTCACCTGTGATTGGCTGAGAGAGTGCATGCTCATTAAAGATAAAAGCAATTCTACAGACATGTTTGGTTTCTTTGCACACATTCAGACATTTGGGGAATTTGGTTAGTCATGTTGTTTATTATTTTGGCACCAGGTAAAAGTTAAAAGCTTTAAATCATAAAAGCTTTAAATCATCTTTTAAATAATCTTAGTTAAAAGCTTCAGTTTCCATGCTTTCCTGTTTTTAAAAGTGTTCATTATTTAGAGCTCTTTTGAATCTGGTTAATTAGTTGGCACCGCTTTTATCATTTTTATGTTGCATCCAAACACGAGAACTGTATGAACCAGACCTCGGATCACATGAGCTCCAGTGGCTCATTTGCATGAATTACAGTAGGCCACGCCCACTCTCACTGTCAATCAAACAGTCCTCTACCGCTGAAGTAAAGCACAGCATAATTCTGTATTTGTTCACTATCATTTTTTAACTAATTTCAATTTTACAGGTTTGTAAGCTCTAGCCCGGTTTCACTGACAGGATTAGACCTTTGTTTAATTAGAACATTAAATTAGAATTAGAATTGTGCCTTAGAAAACAAACATTACTGATGATGTGCATCTTGAGACAAAATAATGGCACTGACATATTTTAAGAAATGCTTTTAGTTAAACCAGCTCAAACATGCACTTTAGTGTGGGACTAGATTAAGCCTCGTCTATAAAACCAGGCCATATACAGTATAAGTGGTGCATATTAAAACAAGCTGCAGATGCGCAGTTTTGATCATATTTGAGTGAGAAAATAACTTTATCGAATGTAAATCATTGAATGCATTTATATCAACGCAGTTTCATCCACAGATTCTGCTTTTGTGTTGGTAATATTAGCACATTTTCACTACTTTTCATGCATGCGGACTCAAATTTAAGATTAAAATGTCATCAAACATTTTTTTCTTCCTAGCCATAACTGTGTTTCAAAGAGGCTTGTTTGTAATTTGTAAATACTTTTTAGAATGATTAATACATTTTTTACTAAAAAAGGTCACATTTGATTGACCCTCTTCACTTTTGAGACGCTCAGATGAGGAAGACGGACTCGTCATAACGAGAGACTACATTAAATATATTTTTCGTGTTCCCATTTGCTCAAATAACAAAAGAAAATCTCCACAAAAGTGTTTCACAACTTCCAAAAGAGAAATAAATAGAGAGAGATTAAAGGCAGTCAGAGAGAAATATGTCAAAGTGATCGCTGCTGTATTTATTTATTTATTTTTGCAATTTGATGCAAAAGTAATATCATACAAAGTATAGTGTTATAAATGTAAATCTTTTTTTTTTAATGAAAATATATTTAAAAAATGCGATGCTTATGATCGTTAAAAACGCGTCATCAGTCCGAGATGAAGGTCCGTTTGTTTACTGTTTACAGTCATAGATTTAAATGAATAAACTGACGGTTTGTCTTTGGCATAGCAACAGCAGGCTGACCCATCGTGTAAACACTGGGTTGCTATGGAGACAGCGGTTTAAAGCAGATCCAGTCAGTTCAGTCAGTCAGACTCATCGGCAAAATGGAAAACAACGAGCAGTCAAAAGTGGACGAAAGATATGGATATTTAGAAAACTGTGTGTTAAAAGCGTTTAATCTAAAGTCTGACCGCTGGCAAAAATGTCTTGCCGTAGAAGAACAGCGAGAGGTCATTCAGGACTTTTTAGATAAAGCTGACCAGACGACTCTCGTCGTGACACTCAACAGCTCCTCAGGACAGCTGATCCCAAATCTCGGTTTCTCGGGACGCGGGAAAAACAAATCTCTTTATTTTCTGAAAGAGAGCAAAACAGTGCTGTCCGTCAATACCATGAAAACACACTTAACTTGGGGTAGTATGTCTCATTCTCCTTTGGAGGAGCTCTCGGTGCTTTTGGATAAGGTGAGTCGAGTTCGCGATGCCCGGTTGGCTAACGAATCATTCTTTTGAATCGGTTCTTTGTAAATGAATCACTTAATCAGATTTTTCAAGATGATTAAAACTGTTTGTGCGTTACATAAATTATTTTATAAATACAACCAAAGCAACTAATGAGAGCATTTTTAGCTATCAAATACAGTGTTTGGTACCAACTGCAAAGCTATTAAGTTAACTAACTTAACTTATATGTATCGAGTTGGAATCGTTTTAAATGTCAGTTGCAACCGACTTTGCTTCAGTGTTCATGTGACGCATTTCCAAGTGAAACTTTACATTGAAGAGATGAAAAGTCACCCTAAAATGAAAATGAATCTCTTACTCACCCTGGTGTTGTTGTTCCAATGCCTTATGTCCTTCTTTCTTTTCGGACCACAAAAGGAGATATTTTGAAAAATGCCCTGCTCGCGCTCCTCCATTTGAATGGCGACCAGACTCAAACCTTACAAAATAAAAGTATCACGTAATGGTACAATGAGACGCACGCCATATATATAAAGTGTTTAGGAGGCATACTATAATGTTTAGCGAGAAAGAAAGCGCATTATTCAGACACAATACTGAACTAACGAAGCTTTGAATCAATTACTTCGCAAAAAAATGATTCACTGTTTCGAGACGTTTCGAAACAGTTATGACGTAACGAAGCCTCGTTTACTAAAATCACGTGACTTTTGCAGTATGATACCATGTATGATACGCACAGTCTATTATCAGTTTATGGTCAGCAATATTGTTATGTTTAAGGACATTATGAAAAACTAAGATAATGTCGGCACTATGTTATGATTATGATACTGTACAATTACGATAAAACACTCGTTGTCGAGTCAGCAGTCTCTGAACATTTTACCTCAGGGCGTACATAACGTTACATTAACTGAATTAATTGAGAATAGAATCTCACCTGAAAATCTGAAATCATCAGCAATCTTCATCCACGCAGTTTATTTCTGTATTTTGTCTTGACAGATTATGTGGTTTGTCACAGATAATCCGGGGTATTTCCCAACTCCGGGAGGGGGCAGCACACCATACTGACTGTAATCACGACAGGCAAACGTCGTGCTGGCACAGCAGGGCAAAATTATTTTGATTAATGATTACTAGGAGAATCAGTTCACATATTACTAGTTTGCACCGTTTTTAGTTCATTTAACCAGTAGAATAAGTTATATGATAATTCAGAACAAAGAACTTATATATTCAACTACAATTGATTGAAACCAAATAAGCAATTACATTTAAATTACTTTTAACTTAAAATTTTAATATCACATAACATTAACAAATTATGAACAAATGCCGATTTCTCTTTACCCGTACTGTATAATGAATGTTGCTCCGTGGTTTTACTGTCTAGTGGAAGAAAGTGTACTTGATGGTATAATCACATTCAATGTGTTTAAATTGTAACCTAACAGATTCCAGATGCACTTCTCTTCCACAGTTCAGCTGAAGTCCTGAAATCATTGCCATGCTGTGGCTGTGTTACTATATGTGTATTTTGCACATTAGGTTGTGTTTATTACTTTTGGGGAGGAATTTAGTGCTAACTTTATTAATGAGAAGTAGCCAATGTGCAAAAGCACAGGTTAGCCCAGCTAACAAATGTGTTATAAAAATGTTTTGCTAACATTCCCATTAAGTTATGACAATGTTATTTCTGAATGTTTTCAATTTTTAAAAACGTTTTAAGTAGTTTTCTGTTGGTTAAACAAACATGTCATTATCATTTTGCAAACGTAATGAGAATGTTGCTTGTGAATGTTATCCGAACGTTCTGAAACATTAAAAAAAATTCTAAATGTTCCAAAAAAAATGTTCCATGAAGGATGTATAAATAATGTTTTGTACTAATGCTTTGAAAACATTATTATATAACTTTGAACGAATGTTCTATTAATTTTACTGGAATAACGTTTGTTCATAACTTTGAGAGAACCTTGACAGAACGTTAGCTTTAGTTCTGAGAACGTTCCCTGATTGAATGTGCTATTATAGAGTGATTGTTCTTCCTGCATGACTTCAGTTTCGAATGAACCATTGTTCATGGCTTACATATATAGTGTAGGTCAACAAACAGCAGAGCGGTCCCCCAGCAATGAGCCGTGAGAGTCTCAGCTCGTCACTACAGGAGCAGCTTCATTAATGTAAACACTGGCTCTCTGTGGAGGAGACGAGAGGTTCATTACTGATAATCTCATCAGTTCCTAACAGTGGCCTTTAGTCACAGCATGACTAGCCCTCTTCTACCTCATTGTGTAATTATATACTTTGCACCACAAACTCTTTTATTAATGGGTTATATTAAAGGCTGCTGGTTTAAATTAGTTCACTTCAGAATTAACATTTCCTGATAGTTTACTCTCCCTCACATCATCCAAGATGTTCACGTCTGTCTTTCTTCAGTGGAAAGAAATGAAGGTTTTTGAGGAACACACTCCAGGGTTTCTCCATATAGTGACTTCAATGGGGTCCAACGGGTCGAAGGTCCAGATGTGAGTTTCAGTGCAGCTTCAAAGTCTCGACACGATCCAGCCGAGGAATAAGAGTCTGATCTAGACAAACCAGTGGACATTTATAACACAATACACATTTATATACTTTAAACCACAAATGCTGGTCTTGCTCGAGCTGTGATGCGACACACATTACGTCATCAGGGTGAAAGGTCAAGCGTTTTTTCCATTTCAGGAATGTAGGATAGAGCTAAAAACTCCTTATCATTTTCTCCAACTTCAAAATTGTCCGACATCGTTGTTTTACCTTTTATTTTATTTTCGTAAATGGCGTTTGACTCAGTCTTTGCACGTAAACACTGGGTCTGTTCTTACGCCTACGTCACGCTTGACCTTTCACCCTGATCACGTAATGTGTGTCGCATCACAGCTCGAGCAAGACCAGCATTAGTGGTTAAAAAGTAAGTATGTTTTTTTTGTTTTTTTTTAAATGGCCGATGTTTGTCTAGATATGACTCTTATTCGACTGAAGAAAGAAAGACGTGAACGTCTTGGATGACGTGAGGGACAGTAAACTATCAGGAGATTGTAATTCTGAAGTGGACTACTCCTTTAAGATCTCGGAGTATCACTAGATGTAGTTCCTGCGTCTCTGACTGAAAGACGTTTGGTTAAAAGTCTCCACAAACATTGTCACAGCATAAAATTCCATTGTCTTATTTTTAATTTTCTTCATTTTAGCTTGTGGAACCACAACTGTCCAATATGCAGAACAACCGGGACGTTCCTCAGGTTGTTTCTCAGGACCTCGTGCGACATGTCCACGATCTTAAGAACAAAGTGTTTGTCATGATTGGAAAAGTCAAAGGCAAAACGTACCTTCCTTTGCCTTCAGGATTGGAGAAGCTCGGGCAAGTTCCTCATGAAGGAGATAAGAGGTGGCTTCCTAAAAAATTGGGATTTTAATAAACATACTTTTTTTTGTCTGAAATATTTCATTTGCATTTTCGTTTGGTAATATTTCTGCAGTTTGCAACACGTGGATAGAAGCCTGATTTATTCCATGGAGACGGTTGTGGTTGACTGGACTAATCAGGTGTATAAGGTCCTGAAGAAGGACTCCTCAGAGCCGTTGCTTGAGGGCACAAACCCGACTCCTCACGCAGAGCTGAGCTTCTGGAAGAACAGGTGAGAGACACACGGCACTGGGAGTCCAGTCTCTGATGTGGCCTGGAAAAGCCCTTACACGTGTTTGTCCACTTGGTGTTGTGTTGCAGGCTTGATGATCTTCAGGGCATTCACAGTCAGCTCCAGGCACCTACAGTGGCCACACTGGCTGAGGTCCTGCATGCCATCGACAGCTGTTATTATCCTGCTTTTGCAAAAATGCTCCGGGATGTTGAGGAAGGTATGGTGTTGTGCACAAACATTAGTTTTTGTCTTTAAACGTGATGCATTAAAGATGCTTTTCCCCATGTTCATCTGTCTCTCTTCCCAGTCTGTCAGTAACGCTCTGTTTACTTCCTGTCTCTATGAAGCCCCTCACTCTGAAAAGCACACTGTGCTCTGATTGGTCGTGTGCAGTGTTTAGTGTGTAATGTTGCTGTCTCATCATGAAGAAGCTCCAGTTCTTCTCTATATCAGAGTCAGTGTTTCTGAACTCCTGAAACGCCTCCATTGTAGTCTTGAGTTTCTCCCGGGAACGAACATGTCTCAATATTCCTCATTATAATAATTAATACGCAGAATAAAGGGGCGGGGCCTGGCTGAGTTAGTTAGTAGTGTGTTAAACTGGCGGTTATGGAAAGGGGCGGGGCATTTCCCAAACACACTCAAAGCACTCGACCAATCGCAACACACTGCTCCAGCCGACCAATCAGAGCACAGTGTGCTTTTCAGGAGGAGGGGCTTCATAGAGACAGGAAGTAAACAGAGCGTTACTGACAGACTGGGAAGAGAGGAGCCGCAACAATGGAGAATATGAGGAAAATAATCAACATTCAAGCAGGAAAACCTGTTCTAGTAGAGTAGAAAAGGGCATAATAGGTCCTCTTTAATTGTCTGAAAGCTATGAATCTTCATTGGATTTTGTATTGTGTGTATAAAGCTCTAAATGAGGCGAAGAACATCAATGCCTTCCTCAAGTCGATGGAGAAGCGTTTGGAAGATGTGGAGGGTGCAGAGTTCAGTGAGGTGAAGGGGAAGATTGCTGGTCTCATGCACACAGTGTGTCTGATCTGGGCGAACTCCAAATACTACAACAAACCGGCCCGAGTCATCGTGCTTTTACAGGAGATCTGCAACCTCCTCATCCAGCAGGTATTCTAACAAACAAACGCTTTATTTAAAGGTACAAAAGTGTCACTGGGGCAGTGCCCTTGAAATTATGTCTGTATTTACTCAATATGCACTATCTCAGATTTTTTTGCTGATAGTTCTTAAAGATGTGGAATATAGCACACAAGTAATATTGACCACTTACATCAAATTGTTATGGTGCTTTTTTGTCATTTCTGAAACTTAATAGCATAAAAAAATAGTGACACATACTTTCTTCTACTTCTACTTTTGGAAAAGACATGCCAATGGAATATTTTTGGGGGTGAATTATTCCTTTGCATTTTTCTTTTGCATTCCTCAAGATCCTGTTTAGGGTAGTTCGGTTCAGCTGTTCAGCAATGAGATAAAGCTTTAACACTTTACAGTAAGGTTCGTTTGTTAACATTAATTAACTAGATTAGTTAACGAGAACAAACTATGAAAAATATTTCTCAAGCATGAATCTTATAGTAGTTCACTTCAATCAATTTCAACATTTACTAATACTATTAAAACCACGAATATGTTAATATTATTTAATAGAGCAGCAGCCAGTTGCATAAAACACTTTGACTAAGTTAGTCATTTATCTTTTTCTTTAAGTATGGTCATAACTTTTATAAGTCAGTTACTTAAAACTGTCGATTTAAACTGAACAATAAGTCTGATTACTCATTTGCAAACTGCTAGTTAGTCAAACTAGTTCTTAACACATAGTGACTAAGATAAAGCAACTGGCCACTGAGCTAAAATGAACTAACAACGAACAGTTGTGTTTTTATAACCGATGTTAACAAAGATGTACTATGTAGAATGCAATGTATTGCTCATTGTTAGTTAATTTTAGTTAGTGCATGAACTAATGGGACGTTATTGTAAAGTGCCAGCGCTTCACTTACTCCGAGTGTTGTTTGTCAGGCCCGGAGTTTCCTGAACCCAGAAGACGTCCTGAAAGGAGACGTGCAGGAGAGCCTCCAGCGAGTGCAGACGGCTGTAGATGTGCTGACATACTTCAGGAACACATACGAGGACCGAAGGGCCAACCTGAGTCAGTACCAGAGGCCCGAGAACACGGTTCTGCCGTGGGATTTCTCCCCACTCATGGTGTTTGTTGGGCTGGAGCACTTCATGAAGAGACTGAGAGCAATCGAAGTAAGCAGAGACACTGGTTCATGTACTCGCATGTTCACACACAGTCCAACCAAACATTAACCAGACATCAGTTTTTATGTTTCTTTACTAGTGTGTGCAGGACACTATAGTTCATTTATGTAAGTGAGGAGAGCAAAATAAGGGTAAACTGTGACATATTATACCCAAACACTCTTCATACAGTGACTACCAGTAACATTTATACAAATTGGGACCAAAAATGATTCCTCCACTTTGAGCTGATCATGTTCTGCTGAAGTGTGTTTTCTGTAATTGCTAATGCTCTTTTTACACACAGACTGAACAACATGAAGCATTGCTTGGTCACTGGTTGAGCTAAACTGGTATTATCTAATTGTGTAGTTAAATTTAACAGCTGACAGATATTCAACATAATTCATGTGTGGGAGTCTAACAGAAGGACGGACAAAACCAGTCAAATATCCACTGATCTGAGAACTCTGAGTTCTGCTCATATTTATCACCATTTTCTAAACTATAGCGAATAAACTGTGATAATGTGAGAAATGTTGAAGGAGTCTGAATACATTTTGTTCCGACTGTATGTGCAATTGTGTATAGAGTATGCTTGGGCCCTAAACCTGAAATTATACAGGCGTTCTGGGTAACTAAGGTATATGGAATTATGTGAGGAAAAAAGTGATATTATATGAAGACAATGTTGTCTGTTTTTTTTCTTCCATTTTCACTGTCTAGACTCTCCTGCTGACTGTAGTTGACATGATGAAGCTGGAGAAGGTCGAGTTTGGAGGGATTCAAGGAAAGTCTCTCTGCCATAAAGTCCAGCTCTTACATAAATCCTTCTTGGAGAAATACAAGACTTTCTCAGAGAAGCCGTACGACTGCCTTGATGTTTGTAATTTGGTAAGTGGGCAACAACACGCAACAAAAGCACAGTTGACAGGTTGACGTTCCTTGATTAAAGGGTGCTTGTCTGTAGGAGTTTGAAGCAGATTTAATGAAGCTCCAGCTCACGGTGGACGGTTCTGACCAGCAATTGGGTGCAATCTTTGGTCTTGCTTTTGATGATGCTTCTGGACTGGAGGAGGCTTTCAAGGTGGGCAACACTTTCTGTCAGTGTAAAAATACAACAATGTTGCGAAAGCGTTTTTT
The DNA here is from genome assembly GCF_029890125.1 of Rhinichthys klamathensis goyatoka. Taxonomy (NCBI): domain Eukaryota; kingdom Metazoa; phylum Chordata; class Actinopteri; order Cypriniformes; family Leuciscidae; genus Rhinichthys; species Rhinichthys klamathensis. The sequence continues at coordinate 559,190 of NW_026606729.1, read as the reverse complement.
GGTGTGGAGCTGCACTCATGCTCCTTGGGACATTATACATAGACAGTTTCTGAGCTTTGTTCTGTCTTTAATGAGTTATAGATACCTGCATATTATCAAGTCCCAATCAGGAACTTGTTTTAAGACTGGAATGCACACACATCTCCACGGACTCGAGATCTTTAACAGAGCTCAGTCTGAACCCTGCAGGAGAAGAAAACACACTTTAGGGTCTTTTTTATTTTTGAGTTGTACTTGCAACAAGCAGAATATTCCACCCGGCTGGAACATGTTTTCATTACTAGCATATTTGATTTGCGCAGTTGATAGTGCAGTGAACCATGTCTTTGGTGGAAAGCATTTGTGTTTATTGTTTTTTCAAGACAAAACTTTTTTTCAATACAAAAATGACAACACAGTTTCATAGAGTCTCTGCTTGGCAGGTTTTGTTCATGTTTGGCAGACTGTTGGAACGACCCCTGATAGCAGCCGATGCTCACACTAGATATCCCAGGCTGATCAAAATGTTTGACGAGGAACTGGAATGTTGCAAGATGATCTTCAAAAATCAGATGCAGAAAGAGGAAACCCAGGGTTCGGTCTTCATCTTCATTATCGACAAGTAACATCACTGTGGTGTTTGTTATTCTCTTATCTTGTGTTTTTAACTGTTTATTGGTCTTCCAGGTTACTCTCCTGTCTTCAAGAACATGCCTGTGGTTTCTGGAGGATTAAGATTTGTCCAACAATTGCAGGAACGCATACAAAGCCCTTACAATAACTTCAGATTCATCAACTACCCGTAAATATCTTATGCTTTGTGTTTTTTTGAGAAGGCTTGATTGGGAATCGCCCAACAGTTTGTTTTCTTCATTAAACATCTTCTTTGTTTGTGTTATGATAGGTGTCTGGAGTCTGTGGATGGAAAGGAGGTGATCGAGAAATACGATGAGCTGATGCAGCAATTCAAACGGTCAGCTTATATTATATACACAAGGGAAAGCCAAGGGCTATATATACACACAGGGGGCTAATAGGCTAACAAGACACACACAGAGCATATGACTATAATTATGGGGTGGGTGAGATATGACCAAACTCTTATATCGGTCACAATCACCAGTGAGAGTGACCGTCATTACCACCAGAGGGCACTCCACCCCAGACTATTGTCATTCCCTCATGAAACTACATTTCCCATAATCCTTTGCCCAGACCATCCTCCATTGTCACATTCACCTGTGTGTCAATATCTTGTTGTAAACGGATGAGTTGAACTGCTGGATCATCGGTGGGTCTGGGTCTTGCTCGGCTGCTGGATCTGTGCATGGCTGTTACGAACTGCTCCGAGACACGAAGGTTGAGGATCCAAATGCAGTGTTTTAATGAAAGGGAAATCCACAATCGCAGTAAAAGACAGGAAAGGGTCAGAGCACAGTAAATCAGTCCAATCAAACAAACAAATCCAGAGGGTGAGCGGGAAAACCAGGAAAGAAACTAAAGATTTGTAAAGGTTTCGAAGCTTCATAAAGCAGTGTTTCGGAAACGCCCATACGTTTACATAAATATTTTGAATGTCTGTTTTTGTCCAATTAAACCTCTAGTATCTTAAATCCCTGTTACTAATCTTGTTTATTTTCATTGTGTGTCCCAGTTTAAACTATAAACCAGTTGAACAATTTTTATTTATCCAATATATAGACCACTATGATCCAGCTTTGTAGAAATAAATGGGCCTTTTTATTGAAGGACCTATATATTCTCTGCTGCAAGCGTGAGCATGAAGGTGTAAGTAGAAGATATGATGGTATTGCTGAGGGACCTTCAGGCTCTACATGGAATAAACAAATAAACATGATTTATTTGCTCATTTAAGGTGCTAGTGTCTGTAGATTATTACTTCAGGGTCTCATTTCCTCCAATTATGCGCAATGCTTCCATAGCACGGCGTGAACAATGGTTTTGTGTAGCGTAGCTAACGCAGGAACGCACACGACTGTCCACAGAGAGTCACATGAGCGTCTGTATGTGTAACCAAGGACTTGTATTCATGTGTGTGTTTTGCGTGCAGTTTCCCTTCATATGAGAAAGTAATTATGCATTTCCCAAGGAGCCAGATCTGCAAAATGAAGCCCCCTCGTTAGATGATGGTAATCACTGGTGTTGCGTAAACACAATTTAGCCGGAGATGTTATTGGTATCTCTTGTCATAATATCTTGACACTGAGATGTATGACTTGTGTGAAGCAAAGAGATATTTGATTTCGTGGACCGCAGCTCTGCAGCTGTATAAGACGATCCACAACACACCAATCGCACAGAAATCCAATAACGGCCAGAGTCTACAGTCTCTCACAATTGGCCTATAAAGTGATTACTGTTACAGTACAGGGAGCCGACGTGCGCTCGTGATGAATGCTGAGCTTTGGTCAGAACCGGCAGTTCAATCATTCTCACGCACATGCAATCCTACTCAGATAAGGATTTTACGCTGGAGGAGTGTAATCTGTACATAATATGTTCAAGACTGAGATCTGAATACTTAAGAATGTGCCCGTTCAGAGCTGTGATGTGTTCACAGGGATCCAGGATTGAACCGGGCCTATCCCATTCCCATTCCCAATCCCTCGACGGTCCTTTGAATAAATATACCTCAACAACATTATCTAATAATTCTGTCAGCCAAAAGAAGATGTTTGAGAAAATGTCCGCGCTGCTCTTTTCCAGACAGCGAAGGTTTATACTGATTTATACTGTCAAGCTCCAGCAAGGAAAACAATCTAAATGCACGTATGCAGTATATGCATATCAAAGTGGTCTATATACGGCTTTATATTCCGAGTCCTCTGAACATACTTAAGTCCATGCCATTATTTACTGATTACATTTCCCTCCAACGCAGCTGGAAAATCTAATTTGCGATTGTATTTAATGCAAAAGTGCGGTCTTTAGAAGCGCTGTGCAATGCTTGACATCTGAGATTTGAGAGATATTGTAGAGGAAGAAAACACCAGCTGAAATTCAGATTTGTGTAGGTTTATTGCACACAAGTTGCATGAATTACTTGTAATCTTTTGAATAAAGCACCACCAATGTTTGATGAACGAAGAGCAACTATTCATCGAAAAAAAGGCAGTAATTGTCTTGCTGATTTTTTTGTTCTTTTGCAGATACTCCTCTAAACTGTATGACTTCTGGACTAGCTCTGTGGCCGAGAAGTCACAGTTCAATCTCCAGAAGCCGCTGATATCCCGAGACCACCGCACGAGACTCATCTCCGTCAACTTCAGCCCGCAGGTCTCTCATACATGCAGCTCAGTATGTTGATAATGTTATCCATGGGCTCCAGTTCCAGCAGTGAATGTGAGTGTTATCTGGTCCTGTAGCTGGTGTCGGTTCTGCGGGAGGTGAAGTACCTGAAGGCCAGGCAGGCTGAAGCCATCCCAGATATGGCTGATGACATCTATTCCAAGAGGGAGTTGCTGTGGCAGTATGTGGCCAATCTGGAGCTCACAACCAACTGGTACAACAGAGTGATGAGCAACGTGTTAGAGGTGGAGATGCCCCTGATCCAGAGCCAGCTGACAGACATCGATGCCAAGCTGGAAGAAGCGGAGAACAGCCTCTGCTGGACAAGCCAAGGTAGAGCTATTGAATGTACACTAGTAGATCTATTAAGATCATCTACAGACGTTAGTGTGATGCAATCACCATGAACACTCAAATCTGCCTGAACATCAGCTTATTTCAGTGATATCTGGCAGGTAATAGGAACATTTTCCACAAAATATTTCAGACAAATCTCTTTTTTGTTGTTCACAGCACTTATTATGGTAACACTTTACAATAAGGTTCATTAGTTAACATCAGGTAATGTATAAACTAACATGAACTAACATGAGCAATACATTTGTTACAGTATTTATTAATCTTAGTTAATGTTAGTTAATAATAATCCAGCTGTTCATTGTTCATGTTAGTTCACAGTGCAGTAACTAATGTTAACTAATACAACCATTGATTTTTATAACGTATTAGTAAATGTTGAAATTAATATTAACTAAGATTCTAAATGCTGAATAAGTATTGTTCATTATTAGTTCATGTTAACTAAGGTAGTTAACTAATATTAACTAATGAACCTTATTGTAAAGTGTTACCTTATTACCATAGAGCTCTGATCAAAAAACTTTTATCGGTTTGTGTTTTTATTTTATGATTGACGTTTATTATATTTAGTATTCTTATTTTTTTTATATGCTCAAGTCTGTGTTTTAAGTCTGGTCTCTTAATCAAGCTTTTTTGTACTTTGTTAAAGGAATAATTCACTGTCATGTTCCAAACCCGTATGATTTTTTCTTCTCCCGACGAGCACAAAAGCAGATGTTTAGCTGAATGTTCATGCTGCTCTTTACAATGCAAATGAACACACCACAAATGACCTTTGCAAATGTCCATTGTCAGGTTTGAAATGACATGATAATCCACTCTTTTGATTTAGAATACTCTAACTAAAAGCTCTACCTTTCTAATGTGTTAGGAATTTGGGAATACATCCAGGACAAACGTGAGCTGGTACATGACTTGGAGCAACGGCTACAGAGGACCAAGGACAATGTGGAGGAGATCCAGACCATCATGAAGAGCTGGACTACGCCAGTGTTTGAAAGGAAGGAGGGGAAGAAAGATACTCTCTTAAACCTGGATGATAAGACCGAGCGTCTGGAGAGAACGTACAACCACATCCGAGCCTCCGGAGCCAGGATCCATCTGTTACTGAAAGTATGCTGTGACAAAAGCCAGTGGGAATCCCGTCCAATGACAACTGACAAAATGGCGCATGTTCAACATTTCTTTTGTTTTTATCTTGTTCCAGGACAATTTGTCACTCTTTAAAGCAGACCCGTCCTCTGCACAGTGGAGGATTTATGTGGAATACATTGATGAAATGCTCATCGACGGTTTCTTCGATGCTATTGAGAGCTCCCTCAAGTTCTTCATGGAAAACACAGGTGTGCTGTCTAATTATTTTTTAAGCCTCAGTAAAAGTAATTATAGGGGTTTCCCTTGACGTTCCTAGCACTGCAGATTGATTATTCCACACTACAGTAACACACGAATCCCCTGATACAGACCAGAAGGCTGGCTTCGACCCTCTCTTCGAGGCCCAGCTGTGTCTGCAGGCTCCGGAGATCATATTCCGCCCGTCTCTGGAGTCGGAGGCTTCAGACGGCTTCCCTCATCTGGTGGAGAGCCTCATCAATGATGTCTTTAGGATCTCCACGCTTGTGCCACGGTTATCTGAGCACATCGGGTTCCCACACTATCAGGTACAAATCACGTGAATAAACTCAACGATCCTTTATTGTCTTCTTTAAAGTCATCGTGAAAGGTGTCTAATCCATTTTACATGCTAAGGTTGGAGGGGAAGTGTTAAAAAGTAAGAAGGGTTTTATGATGTCAGCGGACAATTAGTCATTTCAAAGGCAGATCAAGTCATTCCCGGAAAACAAAAATATATTAAAAAATGTTTTGCTACCATTTGTTACGATTAAGTTAAGTTAGTTTTCAATAAGTTATGAAAATGCTATTTCTGAATGTTTTATAAATGTTCAAAATGTCCAGTTTTTAAAACATTAAAGAAAGGACAATTCCGGCGCAAAATGAACCTAGGGGTTAATAACACATGGGTACGAGTCGACCGTTCTCTGGGATGTGTTTTCATGATAATCGAATGTACCCAGTTTTAGCTCGAACCACAGATTAGCTTATAACACTAGTATATGGGGCATAGAGTAAGTAAAAATAAAAATCGCTAGTTAATACCACTAACAAGGCTCAAAATAGCCCCACACTAACACGCTAGCATAATGAGGGTCCCTACCTGCAAACCGAAGCATTGAGAATGCTTTATAAAGACAGTCCACATCGCGTATACAGGCAGGAGCCATCTTGGAAAACAGTCTCGACCAGTCGAGAAGAATGTTTGTTCATAACTTTGAGAGAACCTTGCCACAACGCTAGCTAGAGTCCTGAGAAAGGTCCTCATATGCTGGTTTTGAAAAGATTATAAAGAACAGACTTTTTTTTATCTGACTTGTGCACAGTGAAACCAGAAACGTACAACAACAAGAGCAGACAATTTAGTTTTCATGTTATTTACAATCGGATATATTGACATAGTGGTCTTGTTGCTTCAGGCTGATATGGAGGACATGCTGGATCTGGCAGGAATGAGGCAAATTCTTTCGGAGCGTGTGAAGAAAATCATGGGAAAGTGCCTTGAGTACCGCAACACCCTCGAGCGCTACGCCTACCTGTACGTGGATGACCGGGCGGAGTTCATGCAGCAGTTCCTGCTGTACGGGCACATCCTCACGAGTGACGAGGTCGAGGCCCACGCTGAGCACGGCGTCCCAGAAGCCCCTCCCACGCTCGAGCACTTCCGCCAGCAGGTCGACTCGTACGAGCGCCTGTACGAAGAGGTGCAGCGACTGGAGCCCATACATGTGTTCGAGGGCTGGATGAGGGTGGACGCTCGTGCCTTTAAATCTGCCCTGCTCAACGTCATCAAGAAGTGGAGCTTGATGTTCAAACAGCATCTCATCGATCATGTGACGAACAGGTAACAGCACTGAGTAGCTAATTCCATGACAAATATGCTAATCAGAGGCAATTGAAGGTGCAAAATGCTCTGCCTGATTTTGTACAAGGTGCTTGAATTTGACGTTTTGAAATTTAAGGTTGGAAAACGTCTCAGGTTACTACTGTAACCATAGTTCCCTGAGAAAGGGAACGAGACGATGCGTCACTTGACGCTTTGGGAACGCCCCTAGCGTGAATGCGTCTGAGCACCAATGTCAACTAGTCCAATGGAAAGAATGAGCGTCACGGGCGGGTGACGTCATGACCAGGAAGGCATAAGAGCACATCCGGTGAAACGCGGCATTAGCTTCAAAAAGTCGAAGCAAGCCGATCACAGGGATGCAGGAAGTATGGCAGGGTGACGCATCGTCTCGTTCCCTTTCTCAGGGAACTATGGTTACAGTAGTAACCTGAGACGTTCCCTTTCGAGGGAACTCGCGATGCGTCACTTGACGCTTTGGGAACGAGAATACCCAAAACGCCAGAATTCCAAGTACCTGAGTGTCAGTCTGTTGGAACTAAGCACTAAGCACCTGAGAACCTGGGGCAGCATCCAGGTCCAAACTGTAAAACCTGACGAATGTGAGCGGTGAAGACCAGCCTGCCGCATCACAAACGTCTTGAAGAGAAACCCCAAATAACAAGGCTTTAGAGGCCGCCATACCCCTCGTTGAGCGAGCTCTGACCACCAAGGGACACGGATGGTCAGAGTACTCGTATGCAAGTGAAATAGCCTCGACTATCCACTTACTAACCGTCTGTTTAGAAGCAGGAAGACCCTTCTTAGGTGATCCAAAGCAAATAAATAGCTGGTCGGACTTCCTCATTGAAGATGTCCGATGAACATAAGTATCCAGTGCTCGCACTGGACACAAGAGGTTCAGCCTTTCCTGGTCCGCAGATGTAAAAGGAGGACAGAAACCTGCAGCACAATAGGCCTCGGAATAATGGTAGGCACCTTTGGAACATATCCATGTTTAGGGTAAGATTGCCTTGGCCATCCCCGGTGCACTCAAGGCAGGTGGGGACCGAAAGGGCCTGAAGGTCTGACTCTAATAGGAACGAAATAGCTAGCAGAAAATAGTCTTAAAAGAAAGGAACTTCTCTGAGACCAAATCTAAGGGCTCGAAGGGAGCCCCAGATAGGCCTTCTAGAACTATTGCAAGGTCCCAAGCCAGCACCCTAGTGCAAGTTGCAGGCCTCAGCCTCAAAGTGCCACGAAGGAAACAAGTGATCAGGGGGTCTCGACCCAAAAATGTACTACCCACCAGGGCGTGGAAAGCCTCTCCTGAGGAAGGTCTCTCCTGATCGGGACCTCCAAGGGAGGTACGTCGAGGAGAAAAATTAGGTCCGCAAACCAAATTCAGCTCGGCCAGGGTGGTGCTACTAAATAGGCTTATTCCATCCTGGCGGAATCACTCCAGAACTCCTGGGAGCAGAGCAACAGGGGGAAATGCGTACAGACGTAGCCTCAGCCACGTCTGCACCATAGCAACCAGCCCCGAGGGGACTGGTTGAGTGAGGGATAACCAGAGTGGACAGTGCGTCGTATGCTGAGACGAGAACAAATCCACTTCTGCCTGGCCATAAAACTCCCATATTTGCTCCACCGCCTCGGGGTGGAGTCCCCTGGCCTCAGCCCCTGCCTCGACAGGGTGTCTGCTCCAATATTCTGGCCCCCCTGGAATATACACTGCCCTCAGACAGCGTAATTTCCTGAGGGACCAAAATAATAGGCCACCAACATGTTGTCTGTGGGTCAAGAACCAGAGTTTCCTCCATATAACCAAGGCGCGGGGATACTGCCGCGTGATCTTGATCGTACGGAGTGGGTTTCCCCTCAGGGAGAACCCTCTGGTCCTGAGCCACCACTGTAAAGGTCTCACGTACAGCAGGTCAAAGGGTATCACATTGAACGCTGCTGCCCTGAGGCCTAACAGTCACTGTTTCAGAACAACACATGATGGCCCCTCAGGTCTGGGAGGAGATGTCTCAACGCATTGAAGACGACCATCATCTCTAGGCAATTCATGTGCCAAGAGAGATGATGACTCCTCCCAAGCCCTGAGCTGAGCGGCCTTCCAATACCGCTCCCCAGCCGGTGAGGGAAGCATCTGTCGAGATAGCAACTCGATGGCAAAGAGCTCCCAACACCGAACCCTGGGTTAAGAACCAGTGTTTCCTCCATATAACCAAGGCACGAAGGCACGGCCGCGTGATCTTGATCATACGAAGTGGGTTTCCCCTCGGGGAGAACCCTCTGGTCCTGCGCCACCACTGCAAAGGTCTCATGTACAGCAGGCCAAAAGGTATCCCGTTGGACGCTACTGCCACAAGACCCAACAGTCTCTCGAACTGTTTTACAGTGCGTGACTGGCCTAGCCTCAGCTCTTTTGTGGCTGTTAGGATAGCAGCTACACGAACGGGCGACAGAGTGGCCCGCATCGTCACTGAATCCCATACCACACCAAGGAAAGTGGTTCTCTGTACTGGAGAAAGCACACTCTTCTTGGCATTGAGCCTCAACCCCAACATCTGCATATGAGCGAGAACGACACCTCGGTGCCGAACCGCTAACTGTTCTGATTCCGCTAGAATCAGCCAGTCATCTATGCAATTCAGAATGCGTATACACTGCAGCCTGGCGGGGCCAGAGCTGCGTCTATACACTTCGTGAATGTGCGGGGTGATAGAGCTAGACCGAAAGGAAGTGCCTGATACTGGTGTTCTTTGCCCCAAAGAAAACCTCAGGAACCTCCTGTGCTGAGGGAGGATGGAGATATGGAAGTATACGTCTTTTAGATCTATCGTGACAAACCAGTCCTCGGATCTGATTTGAGTCACGATCTGTTTGAGTGTCAGCATCTTGGACTTGAGTTCCAGCACCAAACACTCCAACAGACGAAGATCTAGTATGTGACGCTGCTCTCCATCCTTTTTTGGAACAATGAGATAACGACTGTAAAGACCCGACCAATGTCGGGTGAGTACACCTGCTTTATAGCTTTCTTTGCTAACAGGGCCTTTACCCCTTGCTCCATTACCAGAGAGATTACCATTACCCATAGAGATATATTTGGCAGTAGCTTCCGCGCTGCCAGAAAATCTACCAAGGGAACCAGCCCCTCGAGGCTGGCCTCTGGTGTAATAAAGACAGCCAGTTCGGGGACCTGAAACATACTGGCAGGAACCACCCGAACTGACTGTTTTCGAACCCCCCTCAGAGGGCGCGAGTCTGACGCAATGTCGAGTTGACGCTGCGCCAGAAGCTCGCTGGAGAACGCTGCGCCCCGAAGCACCAAGGGTGGCGGGGTTGGCAGAACGGTCCCCTGAGGGCACAGAGATGGAAAGGGCACCGTATAATGAGGTGTACACCATTCCACCCCGGTTGGGGCTGCCCTCACCGGTCTGACGCCGTGGCGCCAGACCTTTTCTTTTGAGCCGCAGCCTTCTCAGCATGAAGAACGGTCCTCGGATCCGGCTTCTGCTTTGAAGGCTTTGGCTGCTGTGTTGTGTATGAGAAACTAGCCGGCTGGAGCTGCTCACGCCCAGCAGCCCCAGTGGGTTGGACATAGCGAGGGAGAGATTATCTTGTATCTTTCTCCATGATTCCCATCAAATTGAGCCAGAGGTGTCTCTCAGTGACCACATTTCTTTGGCTGCCATCCCTGAGAGATAAATCTGAGGCCCGACGGAGTTCTCAAACCCCATCGGGCCAAACTCCCTCACTTCTGCCAAATACCACAGCAGGTCAGCCTGATATGCTTGCAGCACTGCTATAGTGTGCAAGCAGGCTCGTGCTAGACCCACTGCCATATATGCTTTTCCCACTAGATTAAAAAATAGTTTTCTTTAATGGTTTAGTGAGAGAAGCCGACGCCTTCAGGGACGATACTGAACCGGGAGACATAGCTCGCAAGTGTCTGTTCTACCCGGGGTATTGCCCCATAGCCATACTCTCTTAACCCCCAAATATCTGAATATACATGAATGTGGGGCTAAAAAATGAGTAAGGCTTTTTCCATGATCTAGACAGCTCGCTGTGCAGATCGGGAAAAATGGAAGGCCCCGTGATGGAGGTGGAAAAATAGAGGGAAGGAAACTCGTACAATTTATTTTAAGGACGAGTGCCCCCTTATTTCTGCTGGCCATTAAATATTTAATTTATCTACAGCCTAGTAAACACCTCCACCAGCTTATTATTATATATATATATTTTTTATATACATTCTTTATATATATACACTTTATTTTATATATAATATATAAACTATCATATATATATATATATATATATATATATAGGCTATATATAATTCTCATACGCTGGGGAAGAGATGGCAAATCCACTTCCGCCATGATTGTGTACACTTTCAATGCCCAGCACATCTACCTCCTCGGAGGTAGAGCACTGAAGCATTGATTTCTCTCCCCGGGCGGAAGAGACCGCAGCGCGGGCTTCCGAGACCGGAGAGAGAGCACTGGATCCCTCGTGGAAAGGGAGGAGATAAGATCCGCGGACCCGTCTCCAACCCCGTAACGAGATCCTATTCGCGATCCACAGGAATGCATTCTCCGCGCTGCCTCGGCAGACGCGTGTCCTGCACCCCGAGGATCGCGAGCCTGGCCACTTTCCTCGAAAAGTGACAGGCGGGAGTGGAGCATGCGAAGCGAAAGCTTCTCACAATGTTGCAATCAGCCCCCTCGGAGGCTGATACCGCATGCTCCACTCCCAAACAAACTACACAAAGCTCGTGTGTGTCCCCACCCGTTAAATAACGCGGGCAGGGGGAAGCACAGAGTTTGTAAAGTTGTTTCGCCATAACTCTTCCCAATAATATCGAACAGACAACAATAAATAGACAGAGACAGAGTAACACAGATCGCTTGCTGAGACACAGAAGCTAATGCCGCGTTTCACCGGATGTGCTCTTATGCCTTCCTGGTCATGACGTCACCCGCCCGTGACGCTCATTCTTTCCATTGGACTAGTTGACATTGGTGCTCAGACGCATTCACGCTGGGGGCGTTCCCAAAGCGTCAAGTGACGCATCGCGAGTTCCCTCGAAAGGGAACTCTTGAAAACAGCCATATTTCTGAAAAGGTGCTTGAGTTATTGAAAGACAATAGGCTATTTTAGAAAATAGCGTTTAATTTTGTTGATAAAACAATCTTTTCGCACCCATCTGTAGTGATATAGAGCCATTTAGCACAGCTATGAGCGTGATATTGCTCATATAATTATTCAAGTATATTATACAGCTTTCATTCTTTAGGTCAATATACATATTCAAGGGAGAAAAAATCAGTTTAAAAAAATATGGAAAGCGATATCTTTGTCACAGTATCCTTGTAATAGTTAAAGTTACCGCAGTCATTGCATGTGCGGCACTTTATTTGTACCATTTTGTTGTATTTTTTTTTTTATTGATCTATTTACCATTTTTATAATTTGAAAGATAATTAAGATATTGTTTGATAAGTGAGATCTCTGATTCTTGTCCTTGAAAACCAAAAAAGTAGTGCTTGAAAAGTCCTTGAAAGTTTGGGAATTTCATTTATCAGTATCTGTACGAACCCTGTGTTAATCCACGCGTCGTGTGATCGTTAGTCTGTCCGACCTGGAAGAGTTCATCAGAGTGACGGAGACTGGATTTGGACAGAAAGTGGAGGAGGGCGACTATGACGGTCTGAAGGAGATCATGGGTTTCCTGATGGGGGTGAAAGACCGGCAGAGCGCTACAGACGAGATGTTCGAGCCTCTGCAACACACCATCGATCTGCTGAAGACTTATGAACAAGAACTGCCAGATGTGGTTTACAAGCAGCTTGAGGTAAGTGTCTCCATAAAGTGTTGATCGTGTTGATCGTGTGGCCTCTGAGGGAAGGTTTTACTGAACGCTGATAGATAAAGCCATTAGATTGCTTAATTGCGGCTTAGAACTGCTAGGAATGAGGATCTTGAAGCTTTATTAGCAGTAACTGTTCTATAGCCTGATGTTCTGCGGGTAGATATCCTGAATGTAGAGTATTATTTGGACTGCTGTCGAAAAGGCCAGCTTAAACATGCATTCCCATGATGGTTCCGGGCCGGATTCAGGAAAAACTTCTTCAGAAAGAACTTAAGAAATTTTTCAAAAAAAAAAACAAAAAAAATGTCCCTTAGTTAAATAAAAAAATAAAAAAAAGTTCTTTCTTTTTCTTTCAAAAGTTTTATAAAGTTCTCAAATATTCTCTTAAGGCAAGACACCCCAGGTGAATAGGGTAAAAAAAAAAAAAAAACTAATAGATATCACCATACTTCGCTAGTTGATTGATTACTGTCATGATTCTGCCCTCGTGTCCTTGATTTTCTCTAGTCTTGAGGCAGGGTCATGACAGAATCATGTTTTGTGTGCAAGCACATGGTCTTGTGTTTTGAGCCATGTGCTTGTGTTGTCTCGTTACGTTACCCCGCCCCCTTGTTATCCTTGTCTCGTCATTATTGTCTAGTCAGTTTCACCTGTCTTTGTCATTAGTGTCTCCCTATTTAATCCCCTTGTGTTTGCTGTCCTGTGTCGGTACATTGTGAGTATTTTGTCTGAAACCTGTTTATTGAGAATTGTGAGTTTGTTTCCTGTCAAGTCAGAGTCTTCGTTTGTCATCGTGTCTTAGTCTACCTCCAGTCCTGTTTTGCCCCATCGTGGGTTTTGTTTTCTGTTTTGTCATCATTAAACCCCTTTTGAGTTATTTGCTGTCTGCGCATGGGTTCGTTCCTCCATCCTCATGACAATTACATTAATAATTGCAAACATTTTTTGTATTACAAGTTTTCTGAAATGTTGTTTAAATATGCAAATGAGATGTTATCTAATTAAATATACACTAAATTGTATATATTTCTAGAACAAAAATCTGAACATTGGATGAAGTCAGGTTCAAAATCCTTTTTTTTATATATAGAGTCTATAAAGGTTTTTACAGAATGTCTCCATCAGTGCACAAATCAGAAAATACTGTCAACAGCCAAAATAAATACATTTTCACCATTTATTTAGGAATAAAATGTTGTATAAAATCAGGACAATTATATATGAACAAACCCCTCAGTAAAAACCTTAGAATATAGATAAGAATAAAACTGTAGAGTTTGGTGTGTGTAAGTGTTACTGAAGTGGAGATTTATGGCTCAATGTAGGAGGAAAAACTCACTTTGAGAAAACGGCCTGTAAAGATATACACTATTGAAATCTACAGACGCAAATAGATACAGTGCTCTAAAAGAGACAGTTAAAAGTGTATTTTGGATGTTTTCTTTACACTGGTCTGAAAAAAACACTTTATGAAAAGCCAAAAAGCCCACAATCTCAAAGTTGACAGATGCCAAAAAAACACTGTTTTTCTTTTTGCCTGTAGTGTCTGGCCTTAATACGCTAGTGGCTAACATCATATGCTAGTGGCTAACATCATATATGCTGGTTTTTTGTGTGTCTGATGGACAGGTGCTGCCAGAGAAGTGGACCAACATGAAGAAGCAGGCTGTGGGGGTGAAGCAGCACGTGGCCCCGCTGCAGGCTAGCGAGGTGGCGAACCTGCGCAGGAAATGTGCCTCGTTCGATGTGGAGCAACACGCCTTCAGGGAGCAGTTCCGCAAGAATGACTTCTTCAGGTACAGAATGAGAATTGTTTCAAAGCAGCTTCATAGTAATAAACAGGAAAATTGCAGAATCAATGATGCAAACTTCATCAAATATGAGACAAATTCAAATTGTAAAGCAGCTCTACAGAAGAGTATAGGGTTGATATTCTGCTTACGTCTGTTCAATGTTTAGTTCAGATCGATATATGTGTGAAATCCATAGACTGTAAAAATAATATGTGTGTAGTGTGCGTGACGTCACCCGTAGTGTTTCTGAAGAGCGTTTTTGAAGCCCAAAGTGGGCGGAGCCGGCCGTCGCCATCTTGGCAACACGTCACTCCCGTATAAATGTGCAGCGATGCGGATTAGCTGAGGTGACGTGACGCTAACGCTAGCAGACAAACGGCTAGTAGTGACATCAGCGGCAATCCACCTGTCACTCAAGTGGCCACGCCCTTAATTATGCAGAACTTTAAGGCTTAATATAATTCAAACGGATGAGTTATAGAAAAAATCACCCCTCTCACAGTCGTCATGAAGGACAACATTATCTATATAGACCAAAACCACTTTTTGCACCAGACTGTGAACATGTTTTATTCTGCTGTGAAGTTAGGCATTTTAACATGCGGGTCTATGGGATTGAGTCTCTCCTGCAGCCGGCCTCTAGTGGCCAGTGGAGGAACTGCAGTTTAACTCACTTCAGTGTTGGGTTCAAGAGAGAGACCGGACGGTTGCAGCCTTGGTGAAATCTGGTCTCCATTTGTTTTCAGATTTGACTGTGTGAATCCGCATGAGATGCTGGACGCCGCACACGAACAGATCCAGGAGATGGATACTATGATGGCTGGGCTCATTGAGTCGGCTAACCTCTTTGAAGTGAACATATCAGACTATAAACAGCTGAAGCAGTGCCGAAAAGAGCTGCCCATCCTCAAGGAGCTGTGGGATCTGGTGCTGGTGGTGCAGTCGTGTCTGGACGCCTGGCAGATGACGCCCTGGAGGCAGATCAACGTGGATGACATGGAGATGGAGTGCAAGCGCTTCTCCAAAGAGCTGCGAGCGCTGGACAAAGAGGCTCGCTCGTGGGACGCCTTCAGTGGACTCGACGGCACCGTGAAGAACACGCTGATCTCGCTGAGAGCCGTCGCCGAGCTCCAGAACCCGGCCATCCGACCGCGCCACTGGCTCCAGCTGATGAACGCCACCGGGGTCCACTTCACCATGGACCAGGACACCACGCTGGCCGACCTGCTGCGCCTCAACCTGCACCACTTCGAGGACGAGGTGCGGGGCATCGTGGACCGGGCCGTGAAGGAGATGGGCATGGAGAAGGTGCTCGGCGAGCTGGACGCCACCTGGACCAGCATGGCCTTCGACTTCGAGCCTCACCCACGCACCGAGATTCCTCTGCTGAAGTCCAACGAGGAGCTCATCGAAACGCTGGAGGACAACCAGGTGCAGCTGCAGAACCTCATGACATCCAAGTACATCGCGTTCTTCTTGGAGGAGGTTTCCACGTGGCAGAAAAAGCTCTCGGTGACTGACTCTGTGATCTCCATCTGGTTTGAAGTGCAGAGGACTTGGTCTCACCTGGAGAGCATCTTTATCGGATCGGATGACATTCGCTCTCAGCTACCCGAGGTCGGTTTTGCTGATGTGTTTCTATTATTGTTCATTCTTTCTTTACTGAAAACTTATCTTGCCCTCGAATAGCCACCAAACACACATGCAGAAACTAGTAAAGAAGGAAATGTGAAACAGACTTTAGTTGAGAAAGATTTGAGTAGCATCTTGTCCTGCCCTCTGGCACTCTATTCATAGATCTAGATGAGAGATGAAAATGCTTTTGGCCGAAAACATTTGGTTAATTACTGCTGGGCGCCTGCGGCCGGAGACACAGATGTTCTGCAGAATGTCAGAGGGTTTTTTGAGGATTTTCTTCATGGCAAACTAAGTTGTCTCGACTCACGCTCTCATGAATGTCTCCACAGGATTCCAAACGCTTTGACGGTATCGATATTGATTTTAAAGAGCTGGCACTGGATGCCAGAAAAACACCGAACGTCGTGGAGGCCACCAATAAACCCGGGCTCTACAGCAAACTAGAGGGCATGCAGAGCAGGTTTGCAGCTGATTACCTTCTGCTGTCAGAGGAACGCTTTAGTCTCCTTCATTTGTTCCTGCTCCCCTTATTCTTTCCTTTCCTACATAAAGAACGAGATATTAGACAGAATGCTTGACCAGCTCTTTTCCTTAAAACACACGTTGATGATGACTTGAGGCCCGTTCACACCAAGGACGATAACTACAACTATAAACAGAAACTAACTATAAAGTTTTAATGATCATTCTAATTCTATGGAAATAGTGGAGTCCATAATTATAACGATAAAGACTAAGATGAACGATATCGTTGGAATCACTTTCAGAGCGAAAGACAGCCAATCAGAATCCATCCTGCTTTAAGAGCTCAAGCATTTAAAGAGACAAAAGCAACAAAACTTCAGTGTGCTTAAAATAAACAGAACATTATAATAAACAGGTGCAGGTGCTAATATAATTATAGTTATTGTTCATCTGTGAGACACTAATATAGTTATCGCTAGCTGATGTGGATGCTAGTCATCATTAAAGTTATTGTTCTCGGTGTGGGTGGGTCTTTAAACTGTCAAGCATTAGAAAGACCAATAAAGCATCATGAATCTGCCATAAAGTTGTTCATAAGACCTGTACTCTATATCCCACCTATTCTGAAGCCATACCAGGAGTTTGTCTTTATTCACTAACAATTCTCACATATTTCATTCAAACTCATGGTCAATTAAAAATGGCACATTTGGACACTTTCTTGATGGCACTTATTTTTTAGTGCATCATGTGACTGACTGTGTAAACTATTCCTTTAAAGTCCTCATTTCAGAAAGCACACCGTGTCCCATGATGCTTTGCGTTGAGCTGCTGGTCATCTCTCAGATTGAGAGAGTGAAGTCATTGCACCTGTTTTTGCAGATTGTCTCTGTGTGAAAAAGCCCTGTCTGAGTATCTGGACACCAAACGCTTGGCCTTTCCACGCTTCTACTTCATCTCCTCAGCGGACCTGCTCGACATCCTGTCCAGCGGCACTGACCCGCACCAGGTACACCCCAGAGTACACCCCAGAGCACACAACACGAGCACACAACACGAGCACACAACACGAGCACACAACCGGCCTCATGTACACCTGCTTCTGTGCTTAAACCTTGCAGCACTAAGGAGAAGGTTTGCTTATGGCATTTATTTGCCTTTTGCACACACTAGATGGCAGTGTTGATTCCTGCTTGCCAAATTGTCTTGAAGGCAGATTGCAAGTTTCCATATGCCACATTAGGACACACTTCACCGGAAATAGCAGCTGTGCAGTTGTGAAGCCTTGCGTTTTCTCCCTCAGGTTCAGAAACATCTTTCAAAGTTGTTTGACAATATGGCGAGGTTGAAGTTTGAGACGGACGGCGACGGCAACCTCACCAAGACGGGGCTGGGCATGTTCAGCAAGGAGGACGAGTACGTCCCCTTCAGTCAGCCCTGCGACTGCACTGGGCAGGTACAGCACACCGTACCCACAATGCACCAGCAATTATCAGGAGGGCAATTAGAGGAGTTTGTTTACAGAGACACTCTGCAGCGCACTGTTTACTGAAGGCATTTTAATTAGGGATGAAATGACATACAGGCATGAATGACACCTCAAATCATGCTCTTTGTGGAGGAGAGGAGTGCTGTTACTCTTCTAAGTGACTAACAGTAAATCAGGTGAAATAATCCCATAGATTTAACCTGAGTTCAGAGTATCAGAGATGTGCTCTTTTGACCCAGAAACCTCTCGCACTTTCCACAGGGAAACCCTTTCTTCAGAAACGGTGTAAATGTAGTCATGTTTGGAGGATGTGCTGTTATAATGCTGATAATGCTGTGTATCACGCCACTATCTGATCCTGCTGCTGAAGTTCTGTGTTCTGCTGGAGTTCTGCTCCAGCGCTCCTCAAACATCTGCTTATGGATTAGACAGATGCATACATATGTGTAGTGGAACTAATTTACAGTGTGAGGCTGCTGACAAGCTTCTCATGGCACTGGAGTGGTTTAATGCATGGAGCTGTGCTTGTTCAGGTGGAAGTGTGGCTGAACCGTGTCCTGGACTCCATGCGTGACACTGTGCGTCACGAGATGACCGAGGCCGTCGCGGCCTATACAGAGAAGCCCCGGGAGCAGTGGCTGTTCGACTACCCGGCACAGGTATTCCACTCATTATCACTCATGAATCTGACACTAACTCACTGCTTGTAAACATCCCTAGGCTGATTTTCTGAAATAGAATTGCTGCATAGAATTAAGATATTGGGAGATATTTCTGGCAGTATTGCTCTATACGAGCCCGAGGGTATGCCTGCATGTGCTTACGGAATGAAGGCTGTTTTTTGGGTGTTCGCAATTTGCCTAATAGCAACAGTGGATGTATGTGTCTTTAAATCATGATTCTTCATTTTATATGGTGGTGTGCAAACGTCTGAGACCGAAAATGGGATTCAAAGCCTCATTTAAACCTGTGAATAAAAATTGCAGGGATTTGAAGAATGTTATGACAAAAATGTTATGACAGAAGACATTCTTCTGGGCACTAATCGAATTTTCTCGTACCTTCGCAAACTAAACAATTATGAAAATGTTTTAAATTCTGAATTAAAATTCATTTTGATATTTCTTTGGAAGTGTAAAGTCAAAAATGTCGGCGTGTAATGACTAACCGGCTGTCATAATGAACAAAAAAAGGAGGAAATTCTTGAAAATGAAGGTATTTTGGCATTATCCTTTTTTCTGCCAAACAATTTTTTTTTTTTTTTTTTTTTTTTTTTACAAATAACCAAATTACAAGCAATATCACAAATAAATACAATAGAACAAGATACAAATCAGAGAAACTGTGCTTTTCAGGTTTTTCAGGTAGGTCTAAAAATTGAATAGGTAAAAGTAATCAAATATAAAATAACACAAATAGTCTTCACTGTACAAATTAAATATAGATTCATCCTTATGAAAGTTACAAAAGTTATTCAGTCAAGAGCAGTGAGTATTTTTTTCTTTTTTTGTTGTTGTTTGAATAATATTATGACAGACGGCAGCAGGAATATAAGGCTGCTGTCACTTTAAGACTTAATGGACATTTCTAAAATACTGTTACACATCTCAGCTGTTTACGTTCACTTAAGACATGTTTACTGGGATATTCGCCAAGACGGGTATTTTGAAATAATTTTGTCTGTATTTGTCCATTCATGCAATAGTCCTTAAATTGACAAGGCTTAACACATGTGCGACTGATAAAGTTTTGTGACGATTCAGTTCCGTATGTATATTTATATATATATTGCATCAATACATTATATCGTTATTCATCTTTTTTTTTTCTTACACCTTGAATACATGTGTGTGCATCTTACATTTTATTAGTTTTTATGTCATTGACCCACATACTGTACCAAACACTAAGACATCCTGACATCAATGTGGAACTTTTCACTCGTTGTTGTGCTGATAATATCATTTGTAATAAAACCAAGTGTAATAATCAGCACAATGCGAAACAGCCAGCCACTGTTGCTGTGTGTACTTCCACAGGTGGCTCTCACCTGCACTCAGATCTGGTGGTCGACTGATGTAGGTATTGCGTTCTCCAGCCTGGAGCAGAGATATGAGAACGCAATGAAGGAACACTACAAAAAGCAAGTGAGTCAGTTAAACACCCTCATCACCATGCTGATTGGCCAGCTCACGCCTGGAGACCGGCAGAAAGTCATGACCATCTGCACCATCGACGTCCATGCGAGAGACGTGGTGGACAAAATCATTGTGCAGAAGGTACAGCTATTTGTCTCCATATCATCTGCCCATATCAAGTGTTATTTTCTCCAGATTTCTGCAGATGAGTTGAGCCCACACATGCATTAGGGGTCTCATAAGAGAATACTCAATTCTGGCTCTATTCACACAATTTGCCAGCATAATGAAAGTCTCGATGTGCTCTCATGTGATTTACTCATATTTGGTCTCACTTGAAGGCCCAGGGTTCTGTAGAATAGAAGTCAGATTGGCTGGAGGCCTTTTCTCATGACTGGCATCAGGGCTCTCACGTCGCTCTGACCTCTGCATTGCAGACAGCACCGCTGGAAGGGGATGTTAGGCGATTGCCCGATAGCTAGAACGCAGGGTTTGAGCACATTACACAGTGGAAACATGTATTTGAGCTTCGAACTTAAAAAACTCCTGAAGATTGAAAGAGAAAACAACTTGTGCATGAACGCTTATCAATAAGAAATACTGTATTTTTGATTACGAAACGTGATTTTATTTCTCTAAACAATTGATCTGAGTTCTAAAACTAAACAGTATAATAATGAATTTTCTCTCCTGATATTGTGAAGGGATATTCCTAAACACTACTAGAATCTGATTTATTCCAAACGCATTGCATACGTCATGTGAGTCATTGGCAGCCTTCATAAGTAGAAATGGTTTGAACTTTGAAGAGCACGATGCGATGCTTGACTGAAACTCTGCATGGGTTAGCCGTAACGCTGAGTTCACTTGCGTGAGTCATGGGAAAAGGCCTTCAGGCTTCTCATAAGAGAATATTCAATTCTGCCTTTATTCACACCATTCGCCAGCATAATGAAAGTCTGGATGAGCTCATATTGTGTCTCCTTCACGCTCCTCTCTCTCAGGTGGAGAGCTCTCTGGCCTTCCTCTGGCTGTCCCAACTGCGGCACCGCTGGGGTGAGAAGGAGAAGCACTGCTTCGCTAACATCTGCGACGCACAGTTCCTCTACTCGTACGAGTATCTGGGCAACACTCCTCGATTGGTTATCACTCCGCTCACAGACAGGTGAGACGCCCTGACAGACAGCTTTAGGTTTGAAGTGACTCGTTTTGAATATCCTCACAGAGACAGAGCCCATTAAGCCGTGAGTCCCGTCAGATGGCCTCGCTGAAGGAAGACAGGCTGCTCGGGAGGATCTGTCTTCAGCGCTCGGCCCTTTGAAAGCATAACAAAGCAGAGGCGCTCCTGTTTGATGGTCAAGTAAATGGCAGTGCAGCTTCCTGAGCATATGGTGCGTCTCTGAGCTCTCTGACCGAGTCTCAGTCCTGTCTTTCATTCTCACTGAAGAGAGAGAGCATGCAGACGATGACACCGGTGGCACAGATGGCTCCATTAAGATACGTGGCCGCTGGGAGTTATTCATCTGCGGAGCTGGCTCACTTTATAGAGATTTCTTAAAGCTTTAAATCAGTTTCCCCAAAAATATTTCATTTGCTGTTTTGCTTGGTTTATTATAAAATCAGTATTTGGACCTTGCAGGCTTATCAAAAACTCACCAGACTTGCATTTTATGAGTTAGGGATCATAAAAAATGTGCACTATTGTTCAAAAGTTTGGAGTTGGAAAGATATTTTTTAAAGAAATGAATACTTTTGTTCAGAAAGGACGCATTAAATTGATTAAATTATAATATTAAAAATTATTCTACAGTATTTCAAATAAATGCTGCTCTTTTGAATTTTATATTCATCAAAGAATCTTGAAAGAATCACAGTTTCCACAGAAATACGAAGCAGCATAACTGTTTTTGATTTGTTCTTTATTGATAATAATCATAAATGTTTCTTGATCATCAGATCCTCATATTAGAGTGATTTCTGAAGGATCATGTGACACTGAAGACTGGAGTAATGATGCTAAACATTCAGCTTTGATGCACAACATTGATATACAGCTTTAGAGTACAACATAACACAGTTGATCTGACTCGTAAGCATCACGAGTCGGACTGTACTCGTCGTATTGTACATTTTCAATTCCCTAAAAAAAGAATCCGAATCCGATTGTTTTTCCCAGACCAAAGGATGTTGATTCAGGAGCATTGCCTGTTTGTGTAAATTATGTAAAACAGTGCCATGCTTGCTTAATAATGCAAATGATCTTCACTGAAGGACTCTTCAGGGGTAAAGGCTTTGGTCTTCGCACAGGTCATCAATAAATACACCACACGCAATGTGGAGCACAAGGTGTAAAGGTGATCCATTCCCCCAGAATCGAGCTGTTTGCTCAGACCGAGTCTCTGGCCACAACAACAGCACACTGTAATAACAGGACTTTAGCTGTGGGTAAACCGGGGGTTTGAGGAAGTCTATGTTTATACGCCACATATTGTATGTGGAACATTTGTGTTGGTGTTTGTTTGCTGAAGCTTGTTCTTCTCCTCTCGAATGCAGATGCTACATCACACTGACCCAGTCACTGCATCTGGTCATGAGCGGAGCCCCGGCTGGACCCGCCGGCACCGGCAAAACCGAGACCACCAAGGACCTGGGCCGAGCCCTGGGCATCATGGTCTACGTGTTCAACTGCTCCGAGCAGATGGACTACAAGGTGACCGCAACTGAGAACATCACAGGCTGTTGAAATGGGCTTTTTGCATCTACATTTACATTTGGCATATGCTTTTATCCACAGTCACTTACATTGCATTGAAGGAATACAGTTGATCAGTTCATGCATTCCACGGAAATTGAACCCATGATCTCGGGTTCTGCTCCGACGTGTGAACGAATGAACAGGAACAGTACTGTGTCCCACAATGCAATGGGACTTGAGTGTACTTGATTCATTCAGTTCACCAACCAAACTCCCTGAATCAGTTGCAGCAGTCTCTCTCACCGTGTGCTTTATAACCCTTAAGCAGAAAGAGTGCTGGATGAGGCGCCCTGCAATTCATTGTACAGAGCTGGTCTTGTATTGTTTGCCAGTGCCGAGGCAGCTCTTTATTGCTCATGAGTGACTCTGCACTTCAGGTAAAGACAGTTATGGCCTTCCATAAGAGTATGGAAATATGGGGACACGTTACTGATGGAAAGCTAGAAACGCTCCTAATAATATTCTTTTTTCAATATAACCAGTGTTGTTTTGATCGGAACAGCTTTTAATCAAGTTCACAGCGAGCTCTGAACTCTCTGTGATGAATCTGTGTGTCCGTCTCATTGCTCTACACCTCGCCCGATTCTGATTTCCTAATGTACTTCGCCCATCATGGGGCCGGCAGATTAGTGAAGCTCTTATTTACATCTGGAGCCATGTCAGCATTCTGGCCTCCTCAGCGCTTGCTGTCGATGTTGATCTCATCTTTACTGGTTCACCACACTGACCACTGAGGAGACGGCCTTTCCTCCACCGCAATCAATCCCGTCTGTGTCTGGGACAGGAATGTGCATCACACAATCAGATTTCTGTTTTGAAGTAACAATGCATTACAAGTAATGTGCATTACATAATCAAATTACTTTTTTAATGTAGCAAGTAATGCATTACAAGTAACATGCATTACACAATCACATTGCTTTTTAATGTAACGAGTAAAGTAGCGCATTATAAGTAACGTGAATTACGTAATCAGATTACTTTTCATATAATGAGTAAAGTAACGGATTACATGTACTGTGTATTACATTATTAGATTACAGGTTTTCATGTAACTAGTAAAGTAACACTACAAGTAACGTGCATTACATAATCGGATTACTTTTCATGTAATGAGTAAAGCAACGCATTAACGATTTAAAAATTTACACATTACTATTTGTTTTGATTTTTGTTTACTTGTCAGTTTTATTAATTTGCGTAAAACGTTGCGTAGAGATAGACAAAAAGTAAAAAAGAAACAAAGAACATTACTTTCAATGAAAAAAAGGAGATCTTGTGGCAAACAGCAGCTCTAGGGCTCAGGAAATATTCTAAGTGCTCAGAATATAAACATCTTCTAAATGTGTTTTTAAAAGAAGGTTAAGGTGTATGTTAAATAGGTGATGTTGTTGAATGCATTACTGTTTACTAAAAAACTTGTCTTGGATGAAATCGAGACTCAGTCAAGAGACATAAAGTAATGCAAGAGTAACATAACACATTATAATCAGTAAAAAGTACTGCAATTAGTTACTTTTTAGGGAGAAACGCAATATATTTGTACAGTACCTTTGGCCTGCACTGGTCCGAGCCTGTGAGACGCTGGTTCCTCTGGAGCACAGAGGCCGTGCAGAATATGAATGTGTTCTTGCAAATGCTGCTCATCCACGCAGAAAATGCCTGCTTAGCATGTGCTGTCCTTGTTTATAAGCTGGAACCGTGAGCTCATTTCTAGAAAACAAAAGATTTCCTGCATAATTTTGCGTGACTCTGTTGGTTGCGATTGATGGTTTCCCGTGATGCACTCATAAGTCTCTGCTTTCTCTCCCTCAGTCATGTGGCAACATCTACAAAGGCCTGGCACAGACCGGAGCCTGGGGCTGTTTCGACGAGTTCAACCGGATCTCGGTGGAGGTGCTGTCTGTGGTGGCGGTGCAGGTGAGAGAGACACGGCAGATTTATACATCTATCAGCTCAGAAACCTTGAGACGGAGCCAGGGAAAGCCGTAAAGAAAGATATAATGCCCCAGAAACACACTGTGAGGGAATTCTGCCTTTATGATTCGCCACTCCATCTCAAAGTGCCCGGCATCTGGTGTTTGCCATTGAGATTTTATGCCTTGCAATTCAGTTTACGCAGGGAAGCTGAAGACAGTGTGTGCTGTAGCTGTAATGCATCGTCATCATTATGCTGGCAGACGTCACTTGCTCACAATGGCTATTATGAGGATGATGATTGATGATGGTCGTGATTATGAGTGTCGCTGCTCGTCTTTTAGACACGTTCAGTTCTGAAACAGTGCGACAGGTTTTAATGGGCAATTCCTGGAACTGCGCACTTTTTCTTTGAAAGTCAGAAAGACTCGTCTGAAATGTCAGGACACTGAAAGGTGTTTCTCCGTTGTAATAAAAAATGAATTAGCTTTCCCTTTGTAGTGTTTTCAGAGAGCATCTGTCACGAGGAACAGTTTACAGTGACTCAGAACATCAGAGTGATGATACGAGCCGCTTGTCAGGCCCTCTGCTGAGCAGCGAGCGGGAAGAGCCTGATGTTTAACGTTTCCATTTTCAGTAGGAGGATATTTCGCAGGAATGAAGTCCATCGAAATAGTGTTTTTCACAAGGACAGATAGAATCAATTATTCATTTGGTTAAGCTAAAACAAACAGAAGGAGCTCCAGACGTATCAATATTGAGAGGAATGAAGTGAGCTCTAGCGCTCGCCTCACTGCAGATCTCCATGGGCGGAGAAACAGATTTGCAGAGGAGTGTCCACAAGTACGAAGCACTTTGTTTTCATCTTTTCATTTATTATGAACAACGAGACTGTCGTTAACCTAGGCTATTCATGGAGTAGGGAACAGAAATGATCATTCTGTCTTCATTTACTCCAAACCTGTAGTGACGCACTTTCTTCTGTGGAACACAACATGAGGTGTTT
Organism: Rhinichthys klamathensis goyatoka; assembly: GCF_029890125.1. Lineage (NCBI taxonomy): Eukaryota > Metazoa > Chordata > Actinopteri > Cypriniformes > Leuciscidae > Rhinichthys > Rhinichthys klamathensis. Next base: position 533,513 of record NW_026606729.1, on the reverse strand, counting down.
AGCAGAATGTGTGAGCTGCTCTGCTCCACACAATGGCAGTCAATGGGGAAACGGCACACGAAATGCTTGGTGTGAGGAAAAGACTGAATGCACTGAAAGAGTTGGGCACCATTCACATTCACTGTGTGTGGAAAAGCAGCCTGGACTTGCTGGAAAATTTTCATATATTTAATTAGCAATGTGGCTTATATATAAAATATAGGCCTATATATATTAAATATATGAAAATTTAGCAGCATTTTCCTCTGCTGTTTCAGCGGCTCTTAATGCACGCCTGTGCTCGGCTTAGATGCTTTGCTATAGAACGATATGTAAAATTCATGAAGGTGCTATGTGCTGTGGGATTTGGAGTTCGTGTAAGGCCATGGCAAAGTAACGCCTCATATCTTATTCCATCAGCACTCGGCAATATGTGACTCATGCTTAATGTTATATGTCAGTGTTTATCTGCCTCCGGCTGAGCTCTCTCAGACGGTCTTCAGGGCTGAGGCGTCTGGATGTGTTGTGTTGTGCTGACACTAAACTGATCCACACACCCCGCTGGACTGGACATTCGCTGTGACGCGTTAATCCGATTAGATCGTTTTTGATTGTCGCTTCATTAAATATTCCATTAAAGCACAACCAAGCCTGTGTCCTGATATAGTGATTCATCTCTGGCCTGTAATTCCTCTCGTTCTCACAATGGCCAGTGGCAGATATGACTTTATAACAGACAATTCAATTTGATTATTTCATCCAGTGGCTTGAGCTCTGGCCGCCCTGCCGACAGCGCCGTAGGAAGATTCGTGGACGCTCCGACTCTGACGGAGATCGAATCCTTGCTCGTTATTTTACTTTATTTAAAGGGGCCGCAAAGCAAACAAGCACGTCGATCGTTATTGGTGCAGACTGACCATAGGGCATCAGTTAACCTCATGCAATCTTTTAAATGTGAAAGTAAGAAATCGATCGATGGAAAGAACTTAACAATTATAGTGACATGTTTGCTAACGAAATAAACCAATTAAAAGCCAAGCAATGCTCAATGCAAGTTTCTTTATAAATGTATTGCAAAATATTCAAACGTACAGAAATAAAAAGGTGTTTAAATGTGCAGACAAACTCGATTACATGGTTTGCAACGCTTCATTTCAGTAGCAGTTCCTCCATCGTAACATTGGCTTCTCCGGGTAGTGGATTATGGGAAGCGTCACTGTCGATTTAGCTGTTAAACACAGTTCAGTCAGTGAGATTTCATCTTCATTATGGCTTCTACAGATGTTCATCTCAGAGCTCATGGCAGATGTGACTAAAACCGTTTATTGTTGTTGAGAAAATGAATGTGATCTTACTTCTCTTGTGCTGTTTTGCACTCTTGTGATTTATTCTCACTTTCTCATTGGTTCTGAAGAGCAAGTAACACATATTCTGTGTCGTTTATATTGTGAACGTATGATCCATCAGGTCAAAAGTATTCAAGATGCCATTCGAGACAAGAAGAAGAGGTTTAACTTCATGGGCGAGGATGTAAACCTGGTCCCTTCGGTGGGCATCTTCATCACCATGAACCCCGGATACGCCGGCAGGACCGAGCTGCCCGAGAACCTCAAGGCTCTCTTCAGGTGCGTGTCATCAGGGGCCGTTTGCTCTTCACACATCAGCATCTGAGTCTAAGATAAGATAAGATGCTTATGAGGAGATCGCATGCCACCTGCACTCTTTTATGACAGAGATTTACAAGTTTAGATTAATTTTGACTGTCCATATCAAGTGATAAAGAGCTCTGTTTGCTCTGTAGAGTCAGCATTCATAAACACATTTTGATTTGGACAGCTATACTTTATTTGTAGCTGCAGACTCGATTCACATTCACACGCGATGTTCCAGGTCCTCCATCAGGCTGTTGTTCTTACCATCCTACAGGCCTTCAGGTGTTGATGGATGGAGCTTCTCTGATGGAGGCCTGAGGCGGGTTTGGTTTGTGGATCAGGTGGTGTCAGTCCCATGAGGACACCAGAAAGAGCCCGTTATTAAATAGATGAGAACTGAAACTGCATATTTCACATACTGTGTGATATTTTAAAATGAATGTTTTAGGCCTGTAATAAGCCACGTTGAAATTATTTTCCATAGTAGGCTACTTCGTAGCATACTTAAGAATATTAAAGGCCAAAACATAGTTATAGAGCGCATGTAACGGCGATCACTCATTTTCAGAGGCGTATTTTTCCCGTTTGTTTTCTCCATAGTGATTTATGAAGCTCTTATTTATAAACTTTTGTTAAAAATAATTTTAATGTTTCTGCACAAAAAACTAACATTTTGCTAACAACATGTGGAAAAATGTATATTTTCCATTCTGTCTGAAATGAACAGTTTTTAATGTGACTGATCCACAAAACCAAACCGGCTCCGGCATCACATCAGAGCGGTGTAACTGTAGGCTATAGTGTCCACGGGAATGCTAATGGAAACAGTCTTGTGCAGCAGTTTGAGAGCCTGATCTGCATGATGTATTTGCAGGTTCACAGTCACGATGTTGTTCTCTCTCTGTGTGTGTGTGTGTGTGTGTGTGTGTGTCCTGTAGGCCGTGTGCGATGGTGGTGCCAGACTTCGAGCTCATCTGTGAGATCATGTTGGTGGCAGAGGGTTTCATCGAGGCTCGACTTTTGGCCAGAAAATTCATCACTCTCTACCAGCTCTGCAAAGAGTTGCTCTCCAAACAGGTTGAGAAGTGTTTCTGCCGAATGCTCTTAAACGATCGCCCCACTGCCATTACACTGCTCTCAGAGATGTTAGACATCAAGGCCTTCAGCTTTTCTAGCGTTCTGACGAATGTTTACCTGTCATTGGGACTTTATTTGAATGCGATGTTATGAGACATCCAATTGTTCTCTAATAAAAATGGCGTCAATCCCACTATCATCGTTCTGTTACTCTATAAATAGTTTTGATACACACTGTGAAATATGTGAAAGCCTTTATTATTGCACGGCTTGGCCTGCGGATGCAGCTGATTGGACGCTCGTTGAGGCTCTTGTTTGTCCGTGTCTCCCTGTCGTCGCAGGATCACTATGACTGGGGTCTGCGGGCCATTAAGTCAGTGCTGGTGGTGGCCGGTTCCCTGAAGAGAGGAGATCCACGCAGACCCGAGGACCAGGTGCTGATGAGAGCCCTGAGAGACTTCAACGTCCCGAAGATCGTGACCGACGACATGCCGGTGTTCATGGGCCTCATCGGGGACCTCTTCCCGGCCCTCGACGTGCCCCGCAAGCGGGACCTGGACTTCGAGAAATTTGTCAAGCAGTCCGTGCTGGACCTCAAACTGCAGGCCGAGGACAACTTTGTGCTGAAGGTGAGGTCAGGTGACACTACCAGCTCAACTCGGTCAGGTCTGCTTTACTATAATCACCAGAGTTATCATAAACTAAAGCTAAACATAAGATTACTGGACAATCCGTATGGGGTTTTCAATAGCAGATTAACTATATCTAAAGAGCATTACATATGTAGATCCATATTTGGATTCCATATTCACTGTTTTGTGATAGAAGTGAAATCGTTTGGAAATGTATTGATTTGTGACAGAAAAACACATAAAAAATTCAATGCCGTGGCAATTTTTGGTAAGGCGCCTAAACAAAACCTCAATTTTTGACATATTAACTTTGAATTTGAAACAGAACTTGGCTTTTTAGACTCCACATAGTTTTGTAAAATATATATTTCGTATAAAATAAAATAAATGTGCACAGTGCATTTGCTTTACAGTAAATATATGTATATACAGTATATACACACACATTGAGCTGTAAACAAGCTTGCTGAAATGGAAAGAAAACCCGATGCCGATAATCTCAAAATGATGATTGGTTTGATGAGTGATTGATTTAATACTACATAAGATTATTATAAACGGGTCGTTCCGATCCTCCAGTTTGTTTCGGCCAAGTGGTGTTTAAGAGTTGTGAGGTGTTTTGATTGTGTGTTTGTGTGGTTTCTGTCCCCGTCGAGGAGCGAGAAGCAGAAGTCGAGCTGAACACTTTGAGTGACGATGGGAAATTGCTGTCGTTTCATTCCGCTCACATTCTCTGTCCCAGACAGCCTGTCAGCGCGTGTCGTTTGGCGTGTAAGGCTCGATGCTGTGGCCCGTTTAAACTAGTATTGTTTGTGGGGGGAAAATTTGAAAGTCCTGATCAATGCCGCTCTCGCATTTTTCTCAACTTCACCTCTTCTCCGGTTGCATTATCTTCCTTTTAGAGCCATAAACCCGCTGTTGTGTTTCAAGCAAATAGACATTAGTGTCAAAGCAGTCTGCAAGTGGATGTATTGGACAAATCAAAGATAGCAGGAATTACAGTGTAATGGAGCCTCAGGTGCCGGAGCGCAGCTCTAATGTGGAGCATTAGGACGAGGTCGAGATATCAGCCCGAGCCAGGGGAAATAAGTGCAATCTCACACGGGTCAAAGAGCCACAGAAACAACACCTCAGCTGTCCATCAGCCCTGTACGCCGCGTTTAACCCCCGCCACACGCCTGTGAACCGTGAGCCGTGTCTCCGGGAGGGGAAGAGCTCCAGTCTGCCATTAGCCGTCGCCCCGAAACACATCAGATCAAAGCATCAATCAGCAAACCCTCCAGCGCTGAGGAGCCCGACGGGGACCCGCATCAATGCCACTGATTGAACATGCCATCAGTTCCAAGAGGAAAATCTCTGGCTTTTGCTCCACATCTCGCTCTTCTCTCAGAGGGGAGCCGATCTGTGTTTAAGTGTGTATCTTCTGCTAGTGCTCCACAAACACACACCTAACTGTGAGGCCAGGCTTGCGGAGGTTCAGCCGGCTCACACTGATAATATGTCAACCGTATTTTCTCGATTTTTAAGTCGCATTGTTTTCATCACCTGAAATGTGCGGCGTCTTATATAATGCAATTATATATTTTGTGATCACAGAGGCTATATACATTTCCGGCTATATTTGCCATGTTTAAGCAGACTTTTTAACTCTTTCTTTTGATATAGCGCATGTTCAGATATTAAAAAAATGCATATATAACAAATAAAACTAAATATTCTGTGGGCCATGAAACATTGGATAAAATTTTAAAATTGACTTTTTTTTTTTTTTTTTTGGCGTAATAAATGGCATCCATTATTTGACCTTAATTATATGTTAGAGCACAATACAAAAAAAATGTAAAATATTTAATTTATTTGTATAAAATATCACTGACCAAACTGAAATGCCACAGTTTCCAGTGAGTAATAAGCTCCTCAGAGCGGATCTGTGCCGCGGAGCTGCGAGGGTTTGGGCTTTAAAGGACAGTTCTGCAGTTCTAGACTTCAGGAGAGGAAACAGAGAAGTGTTCTGCATATTAATAAAGCAATAACTAACGCTCCCACTGGAGCTCAGAGCGTTGGATGAGGACTCGGTCCTGGAGCTCAACTCAACACTAGTTCAGTTCAGTTCTGCTGCTGTTACTCAGCGCTGGGGAAATAACTTTTTGTTGTTTTTGTTTTGAAATGTTTGGCATGAAGTCACACTGGTGCTGAAAATCTCTTGATATTTACTGAGGATGGATTCAGCCAGCCAAGCTAGTTTGTCTCTCGTGTGTGCGGTCTATAGCACAAAACATCAAGCAAAGCAACGTTGTGTGTGTGTGTGTGTGTGATATTTGCCTCTGCTGTTGTTCTTCTCAGGTGGTTCAGCTGGAGGAGCTGCTGGCCGTTCGTCACTCCGTGTTCGTGGTGGGAAACGCCGGCACCGGGAAATCCCAGGTCCTCAAATCTCTCCACAAGACGTATCAGAACATGAAGCGCAGGGCGGTCTGGGCCGATCTCAACCCTAAAGCGGTGACCAACGACGAGCTGTTCGGCATCATCAACCCGTCCACGCGCGAGTGGAAGGACGGTGAGTGGCTGTGTTTCCCAGCGCTTCATCACGGGGAGTGTGAGACTCAACACGTGTGCTTTCCCCCGCAGGCCTGTTCTCTAATATCATGCGTGAGCTGGCCAACATCAGTCACGCCGGGCCCAAGTGGATAGTCCTGGACGGGGATATCGACCCGATGTGGATTGAGTCGCTGAACACAGTAATGGATGATAACAAGGTAGAGCCGAGACGGCCAGAACGCATTCAGATATCTGTGTTAGGATGAGCCTGACCCTCAGATGCCCTGTGTGTGCTGTAGGTGCTGACGCTGGCCAGTAATGAGCGGATCCCTCTGAACCCCACCATGAGGCTTGTGTTTGAGATCAGTCATCTACGCACAGCCACGCCAGCCACCGTGTCCAGAGCCGGTCAGAGCAGCAGCTTATCCTCCTCACAGAAACTGCCTTATTATCCTCCTCACAGACCGCCCAATACACATATCAATATCAGCTGGAAATCTCAAATAAAGGAAAATTAGGACTGTTGCCTTGGCAAAAAAACTGAAAAGGTTTAGTTGAAGCACTAAAGTTATTAACTGGAATTAAGTAAAAATGAACTAAAACTGAAATAAAATAAAAATTAACACGAAACTAAAAATGAAAAAATAAAAGTTACAATATTAAATATTAATAATAAAACTTAAATAACACTGTATATATATATATATTTAATTAAATAACACAGATTATATATTTATGTGTGTATCCTAACGGCTTATTCCTATAAATTGGCGCAGTAATTGTGTACCAAATATAAGAAATGGTAACAGATATGTCAATGGGAAATAATCTATATTTTAAGGGATAAACATGAGATTTTAATGGAGTTTGGGGACCTTTCAGACTGTTGTTAATCATGCTAACAGAAGACTAATACAGAGCTGTTGCTGAATATTATAGTCCCTGTTCTTTAATGCAAAGACATGTGTGCCAATGTAGAAGAAGTGTACAGCGGCTCCGCTGAGATCATAATACATAATTGATGATAATAAAGTGTTATCAATTATTATCAGCCAATAGCTATCTTTGTTTTGCTGTTTTTTGACCAAACGTGTCATTGCTGTTTGATGAAGTCAGTGTTGCATCCGTCATACGGAACATTAGAATCAAATTTCACACACTGATTCACCGAGGATTTGATTCGTCTACAAAGTAATATAAGAATATTTATTTACATTTATTATAATTAAACAAATATAGTTTATATATTCCATTTATTATATTTTAATATTTTATCGAGATTTAATGAAAAAATAAATGTAGTTGTTTGTTTAGTTGTTTGTGTGTTTGTGGTGTGTCCACTGACGCAGATGTGTGTGTGTGTGTGTGTGTGTGTGTGTGTGTGACCTCTCCTCCACACAGGTATCCTGTACATCAACCCTGCAGATCTGGGCTGGAACCCGCCGGTGTCGAGCTGGATCGACCGCAGAGAAGTGCAGTCCGAGAAGGCAAACCTCACCATCCTGTTCGACAAGTACCTCCCATCATGCCTCGACACGCTCCGGTCAAGGTGCGATCGCATCCGTCACGCGCTTCAGCCTCGTTAATATTCACCGGCTGCCATTACTGATTCAGCAGCATCAGCACGACCTGATTAATATTCATGAGCTAAACTTCTTATGTGCTCCATGTACCTTTACCTGTGTTACTTTAGTGACTGTTAGAGGTTTTATTAGTTATCAATAGTTTTAAAGTCTTTTTTTTTTCATTTGTATTAATTTTTGTTGTTTTGTCTATACAGTGTTTTTATTTTTATTGTAGTGCATCAAGTTAAACTAAATGAAAATGAAAAGTGTTGCCTTGGCAACTAGCTTTAGTTTAAGGTTTTTGTTTTATTCCAGTAGTAAAAATGTTCCTTTTTAATGGCTTTAGTTTTAGCAACTATAATACCTTTACCCATCAGCACAGATCAAACACTGGAATGTGTGGAAGCGGCTCGTGTGTGTTCACTTATAGCGTGAGGCCGAACCTGTGCTGCTGAGATGTGTGTGTTCTGATGACTGAGCTGCTGTGTGTCCTGTTCCCAGGTTTAAGAAGATCATCCCCATCCCTGAGCAGAGTTTGGTGCAGATGCTGTGCTTCCTCCTGGAGTGTCTCCTCGTCCCAGAACACACTCCTCCTGACAGCCATAAGGATCTGTACGAGCTCTACTTCGTGTTCGCCGCCGTCTGGGCCTTCGGAGGAACCATGTTCCAGGATCAGGTGTGTGTGTGTGTGTGTGTGTGTGTGTGTGTGTGTGTGTGTGTGTGTGTGTGTGTGTTTCGGAGGAACCATGTTCCAGGCTCAGGTGTGTGTGTGTGTGTGTGTGTATGTGTGTGTGTGTGTGTGTGTGTGTGTGTTTCGGAGGAACCATGTTCCAGGCTCAGGTGTGTGTGTGTGTGTGTGTGTATGTGTGTGTGTGTGTGTGTGTGTGTGTGTGTGTATGTGTGTGTGTGTGTGTGTGTGTGTGTGTGTTTTGGAGGAACCATGTTCCAGGCTCAGGTGTGTCTCCACTGGCTTTACTCTCATGCACACTGCCTGCTTTAACACTGTGTGTGTCTGTGTCTGTGTGTGTGTGTGTGTGTGTGTCACTGCAGCTCGTGGATTACAGGCTGGAGTTCAGCAAGTGGTGGGTGACGGAGTTCAAAAGCGTGAAGTTTCCGGCTCAAGGCACCGTGTTCGATTACTACATTGATCCCGAGAGCAAAAAATTTGAGCCATGGTCAAAAATGGTTCCGAAGTTTGTGATGGATCCGGAAATACCTCTGCAAGTCAGTACCAGCTTTACCTCTGTTTACAGTCACGAAGAGCTGATTCACTCTGGCGAGAGCGTACGGTCATTCACGTACTATTGTAGTGGCTTTTATGATTGTTTTGAATTAGATTTCATTTACATTTTGAACTTTAGTTAAAGTCTTAGTAATTTTGTTGTTGAAGTTTGACGTTTCTTTACTTTTCTGCTTAGCAATACTATGAGTGAGCATGCAGAAAGTTGATCAAAGTTTAAAAATGAGCCTTTTTAAAATATGGCTGTATAGTTTTTATACATTTTATTTTAGTTTTAGTTATTTTAGTATTGATATTATTGATATTGGCCTTGTCTGAAAGTCTGAAATTACTTTGAAAAACTTGAAATATGAAGATTTTCACTACTTTAACTCAATAAAATGTTATTAACATGTTCTAGCGCATTGCTTTCGACCCCATAACAGTCTGTGGGACGTTTCGTAGTTTTGATCGTCCGGTTTAGCAGAACCGTAAGTCAGAAGAGTTAGACTAGACGTGGCGACCCGAGTCAGAGCAGTCTGAAGGTCTGAGAGATAAACATATTGACAGATGACTGTACTATACAACAACCGCTGTCTGAAAGATCCTCAGGGAGCGTCAGTTCACACACGCAGGCTCGACTGAACGCTGTGTGTGTGTGTGTGTGTGTGTGTGTTTCCCGTGTCTCAGGCCTGCCTCGTCCACACCACCGAGACCATCCGCGTGCGCTACTTCATGGACCGGCTGCTGGAGCGGCGGCGTCCCATCATGCTCGTGGGCAACGCTGGCACCGGGAAGTCGGTTCTGGTGGGAGACAAGCTGGGCTCTCTGGACCCGGAGAAATACGCCATCAAAAACGTCCCGTTCAACTACTACACCACCTCAGCCATGTTACAGGGTACGTGTGTGTGTGTGTGTCTTTCCCTGCTCACAGCTGAGAGTAGCAGTGCTTCATGAGTAAACACTCATGGCTCTTTGCTCCGGGCGTCAGCTGTTTTGTGTCCCTGTCTTTGCAATCTGTGATGTTCACACACTTGCTCCTGTCAAGCCAGACCAAACTACATTCAGAATCACACGCTTATTTTCTCAATAACTTTGCTTTGGTATCAGGCACAATCAATGAATGGGGTTCAGTGTAGGCCCGGAAATGTTAGAAATTATTATAATTATTAATATTCAGGAGCTTCATCAGAAATGAAATGAGATTTTTTTTTTCTATTTATTTTATATTATAGTTTGTGATTTTTGATGTTTAAATGCAGTTTAAATCATGATTTTATGATTTTTGTTATTTTCTAGCAAGCACCAAATAAACATCAAAAGTTTTCTTTTAATTTTTAGTTTATTTAGTGATTGCTAGAAAATAGCAAAACGTACAGAAATATATTATATAAAATTTAAATCTTAATGGATAACTAACTTGGTTGAGAGTCACAAGTTAGTCCACATATTTATTTTAGATTTTTTTACAATAACTTGAGTAACATGATGAGTACAGTTTGTGTAAATGATTTCTTCTGATCATGCTGATCCAAAATATGATGCTTCTTGGGCGCCACAATTAAGAAATGCAATGTTTTTAATATTATAAAAATGAATATATTCATCAATTCATAACATAAAAATTCATTCAAACTTTTACACACTGAACTGAATATCATTTCAACAGATTATGAGAACAATGGCAGGTCAAAAGCACCATTTTAAAGGTTTGATAGACATTATATGGATTTTAAGCTCTGTTAATTTTGTTAGATAATAGTTTATAAAACATATCTAATAGACAGCAAAGAGAAATCCTTTTCATGCACTGTAGTTTCCTCGTGTGTTCAGTGTTAGCCAGTGCTGTTCTCACGAAGCCTGTTCCCCACAGCGGTCCTGGAGAAGCCCTTAGAGAAGAAGGCGGGCCGCAACTACGGGCCGCCCGGCAGCAAGAGGCTCGTCTACTTCATCGATGACATGAACATGCCGGAGGTGGACGAGTACGGCACGGTCCAGCCGCACACCATGATCCGCCAGCACATGGACTACAACCACTGGTACTGACCCTCACATGACCATCTTCATCTTTCCTCAGTGTGTGTGATGTTGCTGTCTGATCATGAAGAAGCTCCAGTTCTTCTCTATATCAGAGTCAGTGTTTCTGAACTCCTGAAACGCCTCCATTGTAGTCTTGAGTCCCCCCCTGGAACGAACACGTCACAATATTCCTCATAATAATTAATGCACAGAATAAAGGGGCGGGGCCTGGTTGAGTTAGTTAGTAGTGTGTTAAACTGGAGGTTATGGAAAGGGGCGGGGCATTTCCCAAACACACTCGAAGCGCTCGACCAATCGCAACACACTGCTCCAGCCGACCAATCAGAGCACAGTGTGCTTTTCAGGAGGAGGGGCTTCATAGAGACAGGAAGTAAACAGAGCGTTACTGACAGACTGGGAAGAGAGGAGCCGCAACAATGGAGAATATGAGGAAAATAATCAACATTCAAGCAGGAAAACCTGTTCTAGTAGAGTAGAAAACAACATCAAGACTGCAGAATATGTCCTCTTTAAAGTGTAGTTTCTGTTCTGATTCCATGATATGCTCAAGCTGATCCTCATGGCCATTTCACACCGTAGACATGCCCATCATGATTGTGTCACTTTGCTACGTTTGCTCAGGTGGACAATTTATGGATAATGGATTTTGTTTTATGTTATTATGATGGTCCAGTGCTCAAGGCCTGAAGAGGCTCTGTCTGTTCTGTCGGGATGTCAGTGTTCTGTCCTGAAAGAGAGCATGTGTCCTGTTGGTTTCTCAGTATCTCTGCCGTGTCTGTTAGATCGGGGTGAGCAGGAGAACAGCTGAAGACGCTGTATTTCTCTGAGCCGCAGTGGCTTTAGTGCAGGACGAGGTGTGCATACAGAGCGTGTGTGTGTGGGAGTGTGTGTCTGACGGAACGCTGTGTCCTCAGGTACGACAGGAGCAAGCTGCAGCTGAAGGAGATCCACAATGTGCAGTACGTGTCCTGCATGAACCCCACCGCCGGCAGCTTCACCATCAACCCTCGCCTGCAGGTGCTCACTATCAGTGTCAGCTCCACACACACACACACACATACATGCATATAGACATACATATCAGTGTCAGCTCCACACACCGAGTACTGCTTACTGTCACTGCATACATACAGTCATAGATACAGTCATACATGCATACAGTCATACATACAGTCATAGATACAGTCATACAGTCATACGTCATGCATGCGGTCATACATACAGTCATACATACAGTCATACAGTCATACATACAGTCATACAGTCATAGATACAGTCATACAGTCATATATACAGTCATACAGTCATACATACAGTCATACAGTCATAGATACAGTCATACAGTCATATATACAGTCATACAGTCATGCATGCGGTCATACATACAGTCATACATACAGTCATACAGTCATACATACAGTCATACAGTCATAGATACAGTCATACAGTCATATATACAGTCATACAGTCATACATACAGTCATACAGTCATAGATACAGTCATACAGTCATATATACAGTCATACAGTCATGCATGCGGTCATACATACAGTCATACAGTCATACATACAGTCATACATACAGTCATACAGTCATACGTCATGCATGCGGTCATACATACAGTCATAGATACAGTCATACATACAGTCATACAGTCATACATACAGTCATACATGCAGTCATACAGTCATACATACAGTCATACAGTCATACATACAGTCATACAGTCATACATACAGTCATACATGCAGTCATACAGTCATACATACAGTCATACATACAGTCATACAGTCATACATACAGTCATACAGTCATACATACAGTCATACATGCAGTCATAGATACAGTCATACAGTCATACATACAGTCATACAGTCATACAGTCATACATACAGTCATACATACAGTCATACATGCAGTCATACAGTCATACATACAGTCATACATACAGTCATACATACAGTCATACAGTCATGCATGCTGTCATACATACAGTCATAGATACAGTCATACATACAGTCATACAGTCATACATACAGTCATACATGCAGTCATACAGTCATACATACAGTCATACAGTCATACATACAGTCATACATGCAGTCATACATGCAGTCATACAGTCATACATACAGTCATACATGCAGTCATAGATACAGTCATACAGTCATAGATACAGTCATACATACAGTCATACAGTCATACATACAGTCATACAGTCATACATACAGTCATACATGCAGTCATACATACAGTCATACATGCAGTCATAGATACAGTCATACAGTCATAGATACAGTCATACATACAGTCATACAGTCATACATAGTCATACATGCAGTCATACAGTCATACATACAGTCATACATGCAGTCATAGATACAGTCATACAGTCATAGATACAGTCATACATACAGTCATACAGTCATACATGCATACATACAGTCATACAGTCATAGATACAGTCATACATACAGTCATAGATACAGTCATACATACAGTCATAGATACAGTCATACATGCAGTCATACAGTCATACATACAGTCATACATGCAGTCATAGATACAGTCATACAGTCATAGATACAGTCATACATACAGTCATACAGTCATACATGCATACATACAGTCATACAGTCATAGATACAGTCATAGATACAGTCATAGATACAGTCATAGATACAGTCATACATACAGTCATACATACAGTCATACATACAGTCATAGATACAGTCATACATACAGTCATACATGCATACGGTCATACATACAGTCATACATGCATACATACAGTCATACAGTCATACATGCATACATACAGTCATACATGCAGTCATACATGCAGTCATACAGTCATACATACAGTCATACATGCAGTCATAGATACAGTCATACAGTCATAGATACAGTCATACATACAGGCATACAGTCATACATACAGTCATACATGCATACATACAGTCATACAGTCATACATACAGTCATACATGCAGTCATAGATACAGTCATACAGTCATAGATACAGTCATACATACAGTCATACAGTCATACATGCATACATACAGTCATACAGTCATAGATACAGTCATACATACAGTCATAGATACAGTCATACATACAGTCATAGATACAGTCATACAGTCATACATACAGTCATACATGCAGTCATAGATACAGTCATACAGTCATAGATACAGTCATACATACAGTCATACATGCATACATACAGTCATACAGTCATAGATACAGTCATACATACAGTCATAGATACAGTCATACATACAGTCATACATGCATACGGTCATACATACAGTCATACATGCATACATACAGTCATACATGCATACATACAGTCATACATGCATACATACAGTCATAGATACAGTCATAGATATTCATACAGTCATAGATACAGTCATAGATACAGTCATACATACAGTCATACAGTCATACATACAGTCATACATGCATACGGTCATACATACAGTCATACATGCATACATGCATACATACAGTCATACAGTCATACATGCATACATACAGTCATACATGCATACGGTCATACATGCATACATACAGTCATACATGCATACATACAGTCATACAGTCATACATGCATACATACAGTCATACAGTCATAGATACAGTCATACATACAGTCATAGATACAGTCATAGATATTCATACAGTCATAGATACAGTCATGCATGCATACAGACATATACTACCAGTCAAAAGTTTTGGATCGGTAAGATTTTTAATGTTTTTAAACGAAGTCTCTTCTGCTCACCAAGGCTGCATTTATTTAAAAATATTAGAATCTTACCGATCCAAAATTTTTGATTGGTAGTGTATATATAAATTATTTTGAAACTGTTTCATATAGTGTCTCAAAGCTGAAGCAAAGGCTTAATGTGCAACTGTTGCCGTGTATCTCAGAGGCATTTCTCTGTGTTTGCGCTGTCGTTCCCTGGAGTGGAGGCGCTGAACACCATCTACTGCAGCATCCTGAACCAGCACCTGAGCGGAGAGGGCTTCGCCTCGGCCCTGCAGAAGAGCAGCTCTCAGCTGGTCACGCTGGCACTCGCCTTCCACCAGCGCATCACCGCCAGCTTCCTGCCCACCGCCATCAAGTTCCACTACATCTTCAACCTCCGCGACCTCTCCAACATATTCCAGGTACTCGCACAACAACCTGCTATCCCAGCAGCCCCTCGCAGCCGCTCTCCGAATGCCAGCAACGGCTCGCGCTCTCTTTATAACGGGTGAACCTTCATGATCTTTCCTATGTGTAATATTACATTTATATGACTGCCTCATAAGTCATGAGCTCTGAAAACAGTGCGAGTAATTCCAGTCTCAAATGACTAATGATTGACAGGCAAAGCTGGTGGTTTGAGATGAGCTGTAGATTATTGATGAACTGAAATAATAATAGTGCTTCAGATGTGACTCTGTCAGAGCCCACCGATCAGCTTCTGATGAGTTTCTCTTTGCAGGCGAAATGAATAATTAACTAATCCATGGCATCTTTTCATGTGCACATCCTGACAGATGCAGGCAAAGCCATTTCATCCATTAGTTAAAAGTAATTTCAGGTTTTCTGCGTGTGTCCGTTCTCACGCATATCCACCTTTGAACTGCGGCTCTCCTGTCCCAGCTCGTGTTATTGTGCCGGATTAGACAAACGCTCTTTGGGTTTCATTGTTTTAAAACGGCTTTACTGGGCCCGTTTCCTCGGTTTAGTGCTGATGAAAGTGGAGAGAGCGTAGCCTGTGAACCTCTGCTCAGTGTTTGGGGAACAGTCGCAGTAATGAAGCGGAATGAGACGCAGCTGAAGGAACATTTGAAGATCGGCCCTTAGTTCTGCCTTACTAACTCAGCTCACAGTCCAGAGCCTCAAAGCACACGCGCCCAGCCTCCTCTTGTTTATCTGTGCTGGAGACGTGTGTGTGAGTGTGTGATCGCTCCGCTGTTCCTCCGACCGCTTTAATTAGTTGGTGATACGCAGGATTGAATGTCTCGTGTTGCACCGAGAGGAACCCAAAGGCCCAATCCGATCCCTTTTGTTTATGTGAACGGTTTAAAGATATTAAAAGGCAGCTTATTCGCCCCAAAGCCAAGAAAAGTTCCATTTTTAATAAAGTTCAGACTGTTCAGATGCTGCCGGTAGCTACTGTACTTCAACACGGTGAGTGACGTGAAGTCATTAGTTTACAGCCGTGTGTGAGAGAAGGCTAAGATAATGAGGCTCCGCTGAGGACGTGTGTGTGTGTGTGTGTGTGTGTCGGCGCTGGGCACTCCGAGAGACGTGTGTGTGTGAGACGTGTGTGTGTGTGTGTGTGTTCACATCTCGACTGCAGTGAAGCTGGACTTATGGAGCACTTGCAGTTTGATATTATATAGAGTTTAATTAAGATTTTATGTATAAAGTATATATAATTAGGTTTTTTATTTTGGACATCAACGACAGCCTCTGGGTCACTTCTGCGTGACCTGTAGAACAAAGGACATGATGACATTTAATATAATCTAAGATGAGGCCTGTTTAGGTGGCTGAAATCCTTCTTAGTCACTTTCAGAGCATTGTGGAATATTAGACGAACCATATATACTTCTTTCCCAAACGCATCAATGGTCAAACAATTCAGTGTTTTTGTGCATCTCTCTCAGTTGATATCTCAATGTTTTGCCTTTGTTTTATTGCAATTTTAGAAAATCTTGTGCAGTATTTTGAGATTTGAAATGCTGGAGAAGCAACGCTAACCCTTGTGTTTCTCTGCAGGGAATCCTGTTCTGCACCGGCGAGTGTGTGCGCACCCCCCAGGACCTCTTGAAGATCTACCTGCACGAGTCCAACCGGGTCTACCGAGACAAGATGGTGGACGACAGAGACTTCGCCCTCTTTGACAAACTGCAGTCAGACACGGTGAAGAAGTTCTACCAGGTGAGAGAGATCCAGTGCTAATCAGAGCTAAACCCTGTCAGGCCTCCCTCCTCCTGGGGATCATGAGCGAGGAGAGAAATAGCTTTCCATCTACTCATCTGACATGCGCACGCTCACTCCTGCAGAACAACGGACAAACACACAGTTCATGTTGGTTTAAGAGGAACATCAATTGTCATTTGGTTGAACTTGAGCTCCTTCCCAAGGCAGCAGCACTGAACGTTAGTTAATATTTCATGGAGTTTTAAGGCTGTTTTTATTCCCACTAGGACATGGAGGAGACTCTGGTGGAGGCCACGGCCATGAACATGTTCTGCCACTTCGCCACGGGCATCGGGGAACCCAAATACATGCCGGTGCAGTCCTGGGGGAGCCTGAACAAAACCCTGCTGGAAGCGCTCGACGGCTACAACGAGGTCAACGCGGCTCTGAACCTGGTTCTGTTCGAGGACGCCATGGCTCATATGTAAGACGTCACTGCTGATCTGGACAGGACTCTAGACTTTAGATTGTGCAGCTTTCACCACACAGAGCTAGCCGGCTTCTCTGAAACCTTGTGTTGTGCTGCTTTTAAACGCTTTAAACGCCACTAGGGTTTTATAGACGCGAGTCATGTTTACTGTAGTCCAACATTTTTAAAAGCACATTCATTTTATTTTCACTTATTCCTGTTGAAAACTAGGAAGTCAATATAATAAGTTAATCATGATTAATCTAATAATTTCAGTATTTAGAAAGCAAAATTAAGTTGTTTTAATTACAAATAAGTATAAGTCCCTTAAAACTAGTTAATTGCCTAGCAACTCATTGATTTGAAGATATGCACATGTTTTGCACATCCCTAGTTGTGACAGAGCAAATCATTGGTCGATATTTGACTTTTGCCCTTTCCAAACTCTACTGACAGCATTATCAGGTTAATAGGCATGCGAATATGCTTTCAGATCTGTTCAGTGAGTGGCGCAAAATAAGAGTTTATTGAATTGCACCGTCACGTACCATTCTGTATAATGAACACAGGCCATTGAGGAAGCTGTACTCCTCAGTTATCTAGGCATGACTCCTCATGTTCTCTCCTGCTCAGCTGCCGGATCAATCGGATCCTGGAGTCTCCTCGGGGGAACGCTCTGCTGGTGGGAGTGGGCGGCAGTGGGAAGCAGAGCCTGACGAGACTGGCGGCCTTCATCAGCTCCCTCGAGGTCTTCCAGATCACGCTGAAGAAGGGATACGGCATCCCTGATCTAAAGGTTCATTAGCCTGGCACAAAACAATTGCTCTAAATCACACTCACTGCGACTGCTTGCTATTGGCCGATCAAATATTCATTGTGATGCTCCTCGCCGGAGTGGAAATCGTCTCGGTGCAACTCCACACAAAAGTCTGAGAAATAATGGAATAATTATCAGGGACACAGAGGAGCTCTTGAACACAATATGATATTGCACATTATTGTGTGTGTAGCTCATCAGCTTTCATGCCTGTAATATGTTTCACTTCTACTGTTCTGCTGGGACTTCTCCAGGGTAGCGGAGCCGGCGGCGTGTGACTGTTGTTGTGTGTGTTCTCAGAGCGATTTGGGGGCGTTATACGTTAAAGCTGGCGTGAAGAATATTGGCATGGTGCTCCTCATGACAGACGCCCAGGTCGCAGATGAGAAGTTCCTAGTGTTGGTGAACGACCTTTTAGCATCTGGTAAGCCTGTGTGTTTGCGTGTGTGTGTGTGTGTGTGTACTCTGCCAGATGATATTCATGAGGGGATATTCTTATGTGTGTTTGTGATGATATTACTGGCAGTGTATAAACAAAGATTTTAATGTGCCTTTTATTTTCCCCATTATGTTTCTTGTGTGATTAGACGGATTGCTCCATCATTATTTCCGCTGCTCACGAGAGCGCTAAGAGATTGATTTAAACTTCAGTAGCTTTTTGATTGATTTCTGTGAATCATTTGGAAATGTTTCAAGAAATCGATTTAATGAGTAGTTTAAATCATCACTCAAATGTTGATGTGCTGCAATAGCTTTTCCATATGTTAATAAAGATATTTACATAACATTTTAATAATAATAATTATTTACAACAACAAACAATAATAATAACAGTATTACAATTATAATGATTATTAAAATGCTTTTTACTTCTAATATGCATTTATTTTGGCTACCAATTATGTAGGTAGTTATTGTTCATACAGTGTAAAACATGGCATAATTATTTGTAAATATAGATTTTTACTGTACTTGCTTTTACATTTTCAATCTTCTTGTCCACAGTGAATGATTGGTTAAAAAGGATTGATCTGATTGAAATGAATCGCCCATTTAAGTCATTTCACTGTATCAAGATATGAGTGTTTAATTAACATTTCTCAGGCCTAAAGTATTATCATTTTTCAGAGAGCTGTATTATTGTCCTGTCCTGGCCAGTTTCTAATGTTTGCATCTGTCAGAGACTGATATCAGCTCCTTGTCTCCATCACAGGTGAAATCCCTGACCTGTTCCCTGACGACGAGGTGGAGAACATCATCTCTTCTTTAAGGAATGAAGTGCGTGGTCAGGGTCTGATGGACACCAGGGAAAACTGCTGGAAGTTCTTCATCGACCGCGTCCGTAGGCAACTCAAAGTGCGTGAGCAGGAGTGATTCATGAAGCCTCGCAGGGCTGCCTTTGTTCTCCCACAGTCTCTGTAAATGAGTTTCCAGCTCTCGCAATGTAACTAGATAAACATGAACAGCCTGACGTCTCTGGGGAGGCTGTCCGAGGGCTGATTCTGTGCGGATATGGTGTTTGTTGATGTGTGTAAATGTGTGGATGGTTTTCCTGCTTGAATGTTGATTATTCTCCTCATATTCTCCATTGTTGCGGCTCCTCTCTTCCCAGTCTGTCAGTAACACTCTGTTTACTTCCTGTCTCTGTATGAAGCCCCTCCTCCTGAAAAGCACACTGTGCTCTGATTGGTCAATTGTGTTTGTGAAATGTCCCGCCTCTGACCCCTTCAGTGTGTGTGGTGTGTGTTCAGCAGTGGTTCACTCACACATGTGTCCTGCAGGTGGCGCTGTGCTTCTCTCCGGTGGGAAGTAACTCCTCCAGTGTGTGTGTGTGTGTGTGTGTGTGTTCAGCAGTGGTTCACTCACACATGTGTCCTGCAGGTGGCGCTGTGCTTCTCTCCGGTGGGAAGTAAACTCCTCCAGTGTGTGTGTGTGTGTGTGTGTGTGTGTTCAGCAGTGGTTCACTCACACATGTGTCCTGCAGGTGGCGCTGTGCTTCTCTCCGGTGGGAAGTAAACTCCTCCAGTGTGTGTGTGTGTTCAGCAGTGGTTCACTCACACATGTGTCCTGCAGGTGGCGCTGTGCTTCTCTCCGGTGGGAAGTAACTCATCCAGTGTGTGTGTTTGTGTGTGTGTGTGTGTGTTCAGCAGTGGTTCACTCACACATGTGTCCTGCAGGTGGCGCTGTGCTTCTCTCCGGTGGGAAGTAAACTCCGCGTGCGCAGCAGAAAGTTCCCCGCGGTCGTGAACTGCACCGCCATCGACTGGTTCCACGAGTGGCCACAGGAGGCGCTGGAGTCCGTCAGTCTGCGCTTCCTGCAGGACGTGGAGCACATCCAGGTGACACACACACACACACACACACACATCTTCATCAACAGGTCTGATCACGATTCCCTCAATCCAAAGCCCTGAGATGCCATTAACAGACGGAGCTCAGCTCCTCTTACAGATTCAGGTGCAAATGCCTGAAGTCATGAAGAACATAATTAGATTGGCTAGCGTTCGCACAGTCTCTTTCTGCATTATATTTCAGGGAAATGAAACGGCTGTGACGGCCCAGTAGCATGACATTTCTGCCAATATGCTGGTAATTATATTTCCTTGTTAATTCTTCCACCCGTGTAGCCCGAGGTGAAGGACTCTGTGAGTAAGTTCATGGCTTACGTACACGTGAGCGTGAACAAGACGTCGAAGGACTACCTGTCGAACGAGCGGCGCTACAACTACACCACGCCGAAGTCGTTCCTGGAGCAGATCAAGCTGTACGGGAACCTGCTCGCGCTCAAGAGGAGAGACCTCACGTCCAAGATGGAGCGGCTGGAGAACGGCCTGGAGAAGCTCAACAGCACCACAGCGCAGGTGATCTCAATCAGGTCCTCCTGGCTTACAAACCTTCCTGGCGATGACATCACGGTTTTCTCCAGAGCGGCCATATATATAAATGAACTAAAGTTGTTTACAACAGAAATGAAGCATCACTGAACTCACTCAAGCTGGACTGAGACACTCTTCTCTTCTGGAAACTGTGTTGCGTTATTCTCCTGTTATCTCTGTAACGCTGCTCTGAAACACTCTGTGCTGTAGAAATAAAGCTCGACTTGCTGGATAAACGACCAGAGAAATATCTGATGACTGATGAGCATTTCCTTTAGCTCTTCTGTTCTTAACTATTTTAGTGTGCTGTTTTACACAGTAAGTCGAGTCTCCTTCCTTTATACAGCGCTTTAACATTATAGATCATTTCACAGCAGCTTTACAGTGATAACAGGAGATTACAGTAACAGAGTGTTTAGGCTTTACAGCAGCTCTAGAATAAAGTTATTGTCCAGATAAAGTTAGTTTTGATTGATTCACTTCCGTTGCAAAGATCATTAGTTATTAACTTAGTGCCGCTAACACGACACCGCTCTACAGAACACAGAAACTTTAATGTGTTCTGGCCGTTCATTCGCACATCAGTGTTTGGAGCTTGAGAACACACACCTGGAAACAGGATCCAACGTGCAAGCAGTGAAAAACGTGATCATCTCCGCTAACCCTAACCCTAAAACAGGAATCTGTGAAGCGCTGACGGTGCACATGTGTATCGTGTTTAGTCTTAGGTGTGAGCGTTTGAACATATGTGTGTCTCTCTACACTGAAGCGTGGCCTGCGCCTGTAGGTGAAATGCTGAAGAATAATCACATTCCAGGAGCATTAGCAGCATTAGCTGAGCTTCTTCATCGGCACGAGTGCAGCACAGCTATAAGATTCATGTCCATACCATAAATTCATGTGCCATTAGCTAATTTATTTTTTCAGTGTTCAACACACATATTATTCATCAATTGATCCTCTTCTCTGTGAATGAAGCGCATTAAGGCGCCCGATGCCTTTTATACCGGTGTTTTAAATGCGAGCAGCGTAGGACGAGCCTCTTCCCAGCAAGCGTATTGTTGTCCCTGTCGCTCTCCTGTCCACACTAATAGAGTGTTTCTGGGAGGAGAGCAGGCGCTCAATAACTCTAAAACACCGCAATACTTCAGACAGCTGACTTTGTCTAATGATGTATGATTATTGTGTTTAGAAAATGTCATTGATTTCAGTCGTGTGGCTTCATGGCCTACCGTATCATTTCTGTGGTTTGAGAATGTCACTATTACTGTTGCTCACACGCCTTGTTCCCATAAGCCTGTGTTCAGTGTGAACGTCCGGCACGCTGCAGGGCTGTAGATGAGGGCGGCTCCGGGTCTGGCTCACACTGTCCGCTTGTGTGACGGCCTTAAGGTTTTGACCAGTCTTGAAGAAATAAATTAGATGAAGACTAGACTAAGCAGTGTATGCACTGCCACTGATGCCGAGTTCACACTGCTCCATTTTAGCCCCGATTTTCACTCGCCGACAGGTTTTGCGAACTCGCCGTCAAATGCCTGAAATCAGAGGCCAATCGGTGCTCGTTCACGCGAGTGACAGTCACGCATCAGTCATCAGAATCGCCGATGAGTGGGAGATATTTGACATGATAAATATCTGGAGCTGTTGCCGAAACCCTGCGGCGTGAATGTGCTCTGACTGAAAACTACATCGCCGATGACCGACAGCCAATAAGGAGCTATAGACCAGAATAGCAGCTTTACAATTATATCAAACAGAAGCAAAGCACAAACATCTGAACATCCGAAATCAAAATGATTTATTTACCCAGCTCTCTTAAGCAGAACCCAGTCCGTGATCCTCCTGCATGATCTGCTTATATTCCTCCTTTCCCTGCAAATCAGCACACACCATTTGGATCGCAGGCTTCTTCTAGCCTTTCATTTTTAATAACAGTTCCAGTCTTGAGAACAGCGATTTGACGAGTTTGAAAATCATGCAATGTGAACTCTGCATACGAGTGTTCTCAGCAACACTTGTGCTAATTATTCTGATGGAGACGTGATTTCTTCTCTCATCCTTGCTTCTGTTTGAGCTGTGTGTGTGTGTGTGTGTGTGTGTGTGTGTGTGTGTGTGTGTGTGTGTGTGTGTGTGTGTGTGTGTGTGTGTGTGTGTGTGTGTGTGTGTGTGTGAACGCTCCTCAGGTAATGGATTGGGGATCTGTCCTCGCTCCCGCCAGCCTTGAGATGGAAAGCTATCAGAAAGCTCATTTAAACGCAGAGATTTTACTTGCTAGGGACGAGAGGGGAAGAAATGTCAAATCAGAAATCCACACACACTTTACACTATTGTTCTGTTACAGATCGACGCCCACCAGAATAACCTATTTACATTAACGGCAGAGAGCCGGCCTGGCTAGAAATCAAAATTAAAAGTATGTGCTAATGAGGCAGAAAGGTCATTAATGGAGCTCCAGGCTGCTTTATTGAGGTGGGACCCCGCTAACATGTAATTAGTGGAGCGCGGATATCAATTCAAGCTAGTTTGTCCCTGCTCGCATTCGGGGGCGTCGAGGTGGACCGGCTGCTTTGCTTTTTATTCGTTTTATAGCCACTCATGAAGTGATTCATCTTAAATGAGAATCTGTGTTGTTTTTCTTTGCTCAAAATAAGCGTTTATGACGCAAACCGTCTTCATGCCGCTAATGGAGATCAGAGCGGATAATGGTCACCGCATTGTGTGCTATCTAAGAGTTCTTTTGCCTTTTTATCTCAAATTGTGTCTTTTAGGATGACTCATGATATTTTAACAACACAATATTATGCTTGTGTTCTTTGATGTGAACTTGTGAAGGCCTGTGGAGATGAGATCGTCTCTGACTGAAGAGGATCATTACAGGCGTTTCATGTAGTTGGAGGAGAGAGAGGGAAACTTCCATCGAGAGCTTGAAGTGTGCTTTCCGACCGCGCTTCCAGGGCAATTAGTCCTCCATCCTCTTTACCTCCTATTCATCCGTTTAATTACCCACACGATGGCAACTGGGTTCTGTGGGTATAGTGGGCTGTGCATGCCGAGGGCAGTCTGGTGTGCTGAGGGGTAATCAGCAGGTTTGAGCTGGAGAAAGGGAGCAGATTCGAGAGGAGTTTGGGATTCGGCGTGCCTTATTTGACTCTTTGTTTGCTTTGGGATTGAGTCTGACAACAGTTGTCAGCTAATTGCGTATTTCGCCCAATCTTCTCCCCCGATCGGCTTTCCCACTCTGACTCTGTTTGCCGATCGCATAATCCGCTGTGACTTATAAAAACAAAAAGACGTTCATTACCAAACGCTCATCCGCCTCCAGTGATTGTCATATATCAATTAAAACTTCCAGCACTCGTTTCTCCAATAATATCAGTAATATGATTTCACAATGACTCCAGAATAAAAACAAATAGCCTGTTATTCACAACAACTGGTGATGCAATTAGTTGATAACAGCTCATTAGCTTCCTCAACAGACTGTAATAGTGAATAATAAATACAGCACAAATATTATTATGATGCCACTGTATAATAAGGTCCTATACATTTACAGAATTTATTAGTTTTTATTATAATTAGGGTTATAATCATATATTATACAGTCAAAGCAAACATTATTCAGACACCAGATATTATTTTTGATATTTCTTTGCTAGTGTGTGTTCTTTACATTTATGTAAGTGAGGAGAGCAGAATAAAGTAAACTGTGACATATTATACCCACACACTCTTCATACAGTGACTACCAGTAACATTTATACAAATTTGGGAGCAGAAATGATTCCTCCACTTTGAGCTGATGATGTTCTGCTGAAGTGTGTTTTCTGTAACTGCTAATGCTCTTTTTACACACACACTGAACAACATGAAGCATTGCTTGGTCACTGGTTGAGCTAAACTGGTATTCTCTAATTGTGTAGTTAAATTTAACAGCTGACAGATATTCAACATAATTCATGTGTGAGAGTCTAACAGAAGGACGGACAAAACCAGTCAAATATCCACTGATCTGAGAACTCTGAGTTCTGCTCATATTTATCACCATTTATAAACTATAGCGAATAAACTGTGATAATGTGAGAAATGTTGAAGGAGTCTGAATACATTCTGGTTTGACTGAATATAATTTTTAGTATGCACCATCACAGACATGTATTGCTGATTTCCGCCCTCATCCCGTCCTCTCTCTCCGCCGTCTCTCAGGTGGACGACCTGAAGGCCAAGCTCGCGGCGCAGGAGGTGGAGCTGAAGCTGAAGAACGAGAGCGCTGATAAACTGATCCAGGTCGTGGGAGTGGAGACGGAGAAGGTGGCGAAGGAGAAGACCGTGGCTGATGACGAGGAGAGGAAGGTGGCCATCATCGCGGAGGAAGTGATGCGCAAACAGAGAGACTGTGAGGAGGACCTGGCTAAAGCCGAGCCGGCGCTCATAGCGGCTCAAGAGGCTCTCAACACTCTCAACAAGGTCCGAGACCTCACTTTAATACACACACACACTACCAGTCTAACGTCTGGGATCGAGAAGGTTTTTAAAGTCTCTTCTGCTCACCAAGGCTGCATTTATTTGATAAAAAATACTTTAAAAAAAACGTAATATTGTTAAATATTATGACAATTTAAAATCATCTGTTTTCTATGTGAATATACAGTAAAGTGTAATTTATTCCTGTGATCAAAGCTGAATTTCCAGCATCATTACTCCAGTCTTCAGTGTCACATGATCCTTCAGAAATCACTCTAATATGAGGATCTGATGCTCAAGAAACATTTATGATTATTATCAATGTATAAACAAAACGTTTGACTAGTAGTGTGTGTCAGTATGACTGTATATTTATATACTGTAGAATATTGTAGTTTTTTAGAAGGTTTGCTCACTGTATATTTGTCTTGTTTTGCCCCTTTTGTTCTTGTTTCTAGAACAATCTGACGGAGCTGAAGTCGTTCGGTGCGCCTGTGGCCGCTGTGACGAACGTGACGGCCGCGGTGATGGTGCTAGCGGCTCCCGGCGGCCGCGTCCCCAAAGACCGCAGCTGGAAGGCAGCCAAAGTGATGATGGCGAAGGTCGACGCCTTCCTCGATTCGCTGATCAATTTCAAAAAGGAAAACATTCACGAGAACTGCCTCAAAGCCATCAGGCCGTACCTGCAGGACCCAGAGTTCCAGCCGGAGCTCATCGCAGCCAAGTCCAACGCCGCCGCGGGCCTGTGCTCCTGGGTCATCAACATCGTGAAGTTCTACGAGGTGTACTGCGAGGTGGAGCCCAAGAGACAAGCGCTGAGCAAAGCTAACTCTGACCTGGCCACCGCGCAGGACAAGCTGTCCGTCATCAAGGCGAAGATCAACGTATGTATTCACTTTAGCAATATTCCAAATGTCTCTCAGACTCGGGTCAGCTTGAATGTGTTAAAACTACACACTGTTCTGTCCTAAACTGCTTTGTACAGTCTTTACGCATGTCCACACAAACATCTTATAACATCCTCTGCCTCCTTCTCCTGACAGCAACTGAACGAGAACTTGGCGAAGCTGATGGCTAAGTTTGAGAAGGCCACGACAGACAAGCTGCGGTGCCAACAGCAGGCCGAGACCACGGCGCTCACCATCGCTCTCGCTAACCGCCTGGTGAGCCAATCAGAGCCCTGATGCTGATCCGGCCTTCATTACGGAGGAATAGATGAGCAAGCCCAACAGAAACACAATAATTAAAATGCAGCAAACCCCCAGAACAAGTAATTTCTGCTGTGCACTCAAGCGTGCAGCTTTACTAGTCAGCAGTAAATCACACACACACACACACGTGCAGCAGAGCTGGTGTCTGCCTGAAGCACACATATAAACCATTGTTAGCTCTGGGAATGATTGTGACCCCGCAGTGTGTGAGGGGTTAAAGGTGAAGTGTGTCATTTCCACAGCATTACCACCAAATAGTAATTACCACTGTCCGTGTAAAACAGCATCATTTCAGGAGAAGCACACAGGCCACAGATGTCGGAGTGCTGTAGCTCTGACTTTACAGCTAGTAGAGTCTTTTAGAAATGAGATATATATATATATATACTAGGGATGCACTGATATGATTTGTTTTTTGTCTGAAAGAGATAATATAAGCCGAATATATGCCGCCCATCTTTGCAGGACTACTTTATTTTGATAATAGGTGAGAAAATAAATCTGTTAAATCTGATTCGCCTGCATAGAACTGAATGAAGAATAATACATTGATATATTGATATTAATACATTGATATTTAATATAGGCCTATTTTCTGTCAAATTTTCGTTACTTGAAATAAAAGTGTGGTTATTTTATTTTATTGGCTTAATTCAGATTCATTAAATTATTCAATTTAATAAAAAAATTTAATAATACAATTATACAAAAACTAATTTAAAAAAAGAATAAAATAAAAAATAAGTAATTTTTGGTTTTCGGCCCAAAATTTTCATTTTGGTGCATCACTAATATATACTGTATATTACTTTAATGAGTGCTTTCTGTGAGTGTTCTGAGTGATCTTGTTCTGTGTGTGTGTGTGTGTGTGTGTCAGGTCGGGGGTCTGGCGTCTGAGAACGTGCGCTGGGCCGAAGCGGTGAAGACCTTCAAGGGTCAGGAGGAGACTCTGTGTGGAGACGTGCTCCTCATCACTGCATTCGTCTCGTATCTGGGATATTTCACCAAGCGCTACCGGCTGGAGCTGATGGACAACAGCTGGAGGCCGTACCTCAGCCAGCTCAAGGTCTGGTCACCGCTCAGTCACTCAGCAGCTTTCCTTCTACAATGTTTCATTACGGCCAATGTGGCTTTCCTTTGAAACCTACAAGCATTATTGCTTCCCTTTTGTGCCGTAATATTCGTTTCACTTCGTTTTCATTAATAAGAACGCCGTCTCAGTGCGACGGAAGGCCAAAAAGATGCGTTTTCAAAGGCACACATTAGCGTGGACAAGGCCTGAGTATCCGCCGTCATCGGCTGTTGTTCCGCAGGTGCCGATCCCGGTGACTCCCGGCCTGGACCCGCTCACCATGCTCACGGACGACGCCGACATCGCCACCTGGCAGAACGAGGGGCTCCCGGCGGACCGCATGTCCACGGAGAACGCCACGATCCTCACCAGCTGCGAGCGCTGGCCCCTCATGGTGGACCCGCAGCTCCAGGGCATCAAGTGGATCAAACACCGGTACGGGGAGGACCTGCGCATCATCCGGATCGGCCAGAGAGGGTACGCACTGATCGCTCACCACAGGCCTTGCTGAATCCGCTCGGCTCCTTACTGAAGCGGATCACTGTCACACACAGGTATCTGGACTCCATCGAGAGGGCTTTATCTGTGGGGGAAGTCGTCCTGATCGAGAACCTGGAGGAGGCGGTGGATCCGGTGCTCGGGCCGCTGCTCGGCCGGGAAACCATAAAGAAAGGACGGTGAGAGTATTTAAATGACCTTATTATCGGGGCGGCAGTGGCTCAGTGGTTCATGTGGGTTTTTTCTACAAACCGGAAGGTTGGTGGTTCAATCCTCGGTTCCACCTGACCAAGTGTCGAGGTGTCCATGAGCAAGACCCCTAACCCCAGCTGTGTGTGTGTGTGTGTGTGTGTGTGAGACACCTAACCCCAGCTGTGTGTGTGTGTGTGTGTGTGTGTGTGAGACACCTAACCCCAGCTGTGTGTGTGTGTGTGTGTGTGTGAGACACCTAACCCCAGCTGTGTGTGTGTGTGTGTGTGTGTGTGAGACACCTAACCCCAGCTGTGTGTGTGTGTGTGTGTGAGACACCTAACCCCAGCTGTGTGTGTGTGTGTGTGTGTGTGAGACACCTAACCCCAGCTGTGTGTGTGTGTGAGACACCTAACCCCAGCTGTGTGTGTGTGTGTGTGTGAGACACCTAACCCCAGCTGTGTGTGTGTGTGTGTGTGTGTGTGTGTGTGTGTGTGTGTGAGACACCTAACCCCAGCTGTGTGTGTGTGTGTGTGTGTGTGAGACACCTAACCCCAGCTGTGTGTGTGTGTGTGTGTGTGTGAGACACCTAACCCCAGCTGTGTGTGTGTGTGTGAGACACCTAACCCCAGCTGTGTGTGTGTGTGTGAGACACCTAACCCCAGCTGTGTGTGTGTGTGTGTGTGTGTGAGACACCTAACCCCAGCTGTGTGTGTGTGTGTGTGTGTGTGAGACACCTAACCCCAGCTGTGTGTGTGTGTGTGTGTGTGTGTGTGAGACACCTAACCCCAGCTGTGTGTGTGTGTGTGTGTGTGTGTGAGACACCTAACCCCAGCTGTGTGTGTGTGTGTGTGTGTGTGTGTGTGTGAGACACCTAACCCCAGCTGTGTGTGTGTGTGTGTGTGTGAGACACCTAACCCCAGCTGTGTGTGTGTGTGTGTGTGTGTGTGTGTGTGAGACACCTAACCCCAGCTGTGTGTGTGTGTGTGTGTGTGTGTGTGTGTGAGACACCTAACCCCAGCTGTGTGTGTGTGTGTGTGTGTGTGAGACACCTAACCCCAGCTGTGTGTGTGTGTGTGTGTGTGTGTGTGTGTGTGTGTGTGAGACACCTAACCCCAGCTGTGTGTGTGTGTGTGAGACACCTAACCCCAGCTGTGTGTGTGTGTGTGTGTGAGACACCTAACCCCAGCTGTGTGTGTGTGTGTGTGTGTGTGTGTGTGTGTGAGACACCTAACCCCAGCTGTGTGTGTGTGTGTGTGTGTGTGAGACACCTAACCCCAGCTGTGTGTGTGTGTGTGTGTGAGACACCTAACCCCAGCTGTGTGTGTGTGTGTGTGTGTGTGAGACACCTAACCCCAGCTGTGTGTGTGTGTGTGTGTGAGACACCTAACCCCAGCTGTGTGTGTGTGTGTGTGTGAGACACCTAACCCCAGCTGTGTGTGTGTGTGTGTGTGTGTGTGTGTGTGTGTGTGTGTGTGAGACACCTAACCCCAGCTGTGTGTGTGTGTGTGTGTGTGTGAGACACCTAACCCCAGCTGTGTGTGTGTGTGTGTGTGTGTGAGACACCTAACCCCAGCTGTGTGTGTGTGTGTGTGTGTGTGAGACACCTAACCCCAGCTGTGTGTGTGTGTGTGTGTGAGACACCTAACCCCAGCTGTGTGTGTGTGTGTGTGTGTGAGACACCTAACCCCAGCTGTGTGTGTGTGTGTGTGTGTGTGAGACACCTAACCCCAGCTGTGTGTGTGTGTGTGTGTGTGTGAGACACCTAACCCCAGCTGTGTGTGTGTGTGTGTGTGTGTGTGAGACACCTAACCCCAGCTGTGTGTGTGTGTGTGTGTGTGTGTGTGAGACACCTAACCCCAGCTGTGTGTGTGTGTGTGTGTGTGTGTGAGACACCTAACCCCAGCTGTGTGTGTGTGTGTGTGTGTGTGTGTGAGACACCTAACCCCAGCTGTGTGTGTGTGTGTGTGTGTGTGTGTGAGACACCTAACCCCAGCTGTGTGTGTGTGTGTGTGTGTGTGTGTGTGTGTGTGTGTGTGTGTGTGTGTGTGTGTGTGAGACACCTAACCCCAGCTGTGTGTGTGTGTGTGTGTGTGTGTGTGAGACACCTAACCCCAGCTGTGTGTGTGTGTGTGTGTGTGAGACACCTAACCCCAGCTGTGTGTGTGTGTGTGTGTGTGTGTGTGTGTGTGTGTGTGTGTGTGTGTGTGTGTGTGTGTGTGTGTGTGTGTGTGTGTGAGACACCTAACCCCAGCTGTGTGTGTGTGTGTGTGTGTGTGTGTGTGAGACACCTAACCCCAGCTGTGTGTGTGTGTGTGTGTGTGTGAGACACCTAACCCCAGCTGTGTGTGTGTGTGTGTGTGTGTGTGTGTGTGTGAGACACCTAACCCCAGCTGTGTGTGTGTGTGTGTGTGTGTGTGTGAGACACCTAACCCCAGCTGTGTGTGTGTGTGTGTGTGTGTGAGACACCTAACCCCAGCTGTGTGTGTGTGTGTGAGACACCTAACCCCAGCTGTGTGTGTGTGTGTGTGTGTGAGACACCTAACCCCAGCTGTGTGTGTGTGTGTGTGTGAGACACCTAACCCCAGCTGTGTGTGTGTGTGTGTGTGTGTGTGAGACACCTAACCCCAGCTGTGTGTGTGTGTGTGTGTGAGACACCTAACCCCAGCTGTGTGTGTGTGTGTGTGTGTGTGTGTGTGTGTGTGTGTGTGTGTGTGTGTGTGTGTGTGTGTGAGACACCTAACCCCAGCTGTGTGTGTGTGTGTGTGTGTGTGTGAGACACCTAACCCCAGCTGTGTGTGTGTGTGTGTGTGTGAGACACCTAACCCCAGCTGTGTGTGTGTGTGTGTGTGTGAGACACCTAACCCCAGCTGTGTGTGTGTGTGTGTGTGTGTGTGTGAGACACCTAACCCCAGCTGTGTGTGTGTGTGTGTGTGTGTGTGAGACACCTAACCCCAGCTGTGTGTGTGTGTGTGTGTGTGAGACACCTAACCCCAGCTGTGTGTGTGTGTGTGTGTGTGAGACACCTAACCCCAGCTGTGTGTGTGTGTGTGTGTGAGACACCTAACCCCAGCTGTGTGTGTGTGTGTGTGTGTGTGTGAGACACCTAACCCCAGCTGTGTGTGTGTGTGTGTGTGTGTGTGTGAGACACCTAACCCCAGCTGTGTGTGTGTGTGTGTGTGTGTGTGAGACACCTAACCCCAGCTGTGTGTGTGTGTGTGTGTGTGAGACACCTAACCCCAGCTGTGTGTGTGTGTGTGTGTGTGAGACACCTAACCCCAGCTGTGTGTGTGTGTGTGTGTGTGTGAGACACCTAACCCCAGCTGTGTGTGTGTGTGTGTGTGTGTGTGAGACACCTAACCCCAGCTGTGTGTGTGTGTGTGTGTGTGAGACACCTAACCCCAGCTGTGTGTGTGTGTGTGTGTGTGTGTGAGACACCTAACCCCAGCTGTGTGTGTGTGTGTGTGTGTGAGACACCTAACCCCAGCTGTGTGTGTGTGTGTGTGTGAGACACCTAACCCCAGCTGTGTGTGTGTGTGTGTGTGTGTGTGAGACACCTAACCCCAGCTGTGTGTGTGTGTGTGTGTGAGACACCTAACCCCAGCTGTGTGTGTGTGTGTGTGTGTGTGTGTGTGTGTGTGTGTGTGTGTGTGTGTGAGACACCTAACCCCAGCTGTGTGTGTGTGTGTGTGTGTGTGTGAGACACCTAACCCCAGCTGTGTGTGTGTGTGTGTGTGTGAGACACCTAACCCCAGCTGTGTGTGTGTGTGTGTGTGTGTGTGAGACACCTAACCCCAGCTGTGTGTGTGTGTGTGTGTGAGACACCTAACCCCAGCTGTGTGTGTGTGTGTGTGTGTGTGTGAGACACCTAACCCCAGCTGTGTGTGTGTGTGTGTGTGAGACACCTAACCCCAGCTGTGTGTGTGTGTGTGTGTGTGTGTGTGTGTGTGAGACACCTAACCCCAGCTGTGTGTGTGTGTGTGTGTGTGTGTGAGACACCTAACCCCAGCTGTGTGTGTGTGTGTGAGACACCTAACCCCAGCTGTGTGTGTGTGTGTGTGTGTGTGTGAGACACCTAACCCCAGCTGTGTGTGTGTGTGTGTGTGAGACACCTAACCCCAGCTGTGTGTGTGTGTGTGTGTGTGTGTGAGACACCTAACCCCAGCTGTGTGTGTGTGTGTGTGTGTGTGAGACACCTAACCCCAGCTGTGTGTGTGTGTGTGTGTGTGTGTGTGTGTGTGTGAGACACCTAACCCCAGCTGTGTGTGTGTGTGTGTGTGTGTGTGAGACACCTAACCCCAGCTGTGTGTGTGTGTGTGAGACACCTAACCCCAGCTGTGTGTGTGTGTGTGTGTGTGTGTGAGACACCTAACCCCAGCTGTGTGTGTGTGTGTGTGTGAGACACCTAACCCCAGCTGTGTGTGTGTGTGTGTGTGTGTGTGAGACACCTAACCCCAGCTGTGTGTGTGTGTGTGTGTGAGACACCTAACCCCAGCTGTGTGTGTGTGTGTGTGTGTGTGTCAAGTCAAGTCAAGTCACATTTATTTATATAGCGCTTTTCACAATACAGATTGCATCAAAGCAGCTTCACAGTGATAACATGAAAGTAGTACAACACAGTTCAATAATATTGTTGAATATTAAATGTCCCCAACTAAGCAAGCCAAAAGCAAGGCGACAGTGGCAAGGAACCAAAACTCCATCAGATTGGATGGAGAAAAAAACCTTGGGAGAACCCAGGCTAGTCAGGGGCCAGTTCTCCTCTGGCTAACAATCATAGGGTTTTAAAGAAGCTTTACAGTAAGTCCATATCAGAGAGTACCTGGAAAAAATACATTTAGTTAATCATGTAATATTTAGGGGATAACATATCGCCGGCGTTGAGTCGTCTCTTCACAGGCGTTGGTCTTCTCATCACAGGCGTTGAGTCGTCTCTTCACAGGCGTTGAGTCGTCTCTTCACAGGCGTTGGTCTTCTCATCACAGGCGTTGAGTCGTCTCTTCACAGGCGTTGGTCTTCTCATCACAGGCGTTGAGTCGTCTCTTCACAGGCGTTGGTCTTCTCATCACAGGCGTTGAGTCGTCTCTTCACAGGCGTTGAGTCGTCTCTTCACAGGCGTTGGTCTTCTCATCACAGGCGTTGAGTCGTCTCTTCACAGGCGTTGGTCTTCTCATCACAGGCGTTGAGTCGTCTCTTCACAGGCGTTGGTCTTCTCTTCACAGGCGTTGGTCTTCTCATCACAGGCGTTGAGTCGTCTCTTCACAGGCGTTGGTCTTCTCTTCACAGGCGTTGGTCTTCTCATCACAGGCGTTGAGTCGTCTCATCACAGGCGTTGAGTCGTCTCTTCACAGGCGTTGGTCTTCTCATCACAGGCGTTGAGTCGTCTCTTCACAGGCGTTGAGTCGTCTCTTCACAGGCGTTGGTCTTCTCATCACAGGCGTTGAGTCGTCTCATCACAGGCGTTGAGTCGTCTCTTCACAGGCGTTGGTCTTCTCATCACAGGCGTTGAGTCGTCTCTTCACAGGCGTTGAGTCGTCTCTTCACAGGCGTTGGTCTTCTCTTCACAGGCGTTGGTCTTCTCATCACAGGCGTTGAGTCGTCTCATCACAGGCGTTGAGTCGTCTCTTCACAGGCGTTGGTCTTCTCATCACAGGCGTTGAGTCGTCTCATCACAGGCGTTGAGTCGTCTCTTCACAGGCGTTGGTCTTCTCATCACAGGCGTTGAGTCGTCTCTTCACAGGCGTTGAGTCGTCTCTTCACAGGCGTTGGTCTTCTCATCACAGGCGTTGAGTCGTCTCATCACAGGCGTTGAGTCGTCTCTTCACAGGCGTTGGTCTTCTCATCACAGGCGTTGAGTCGTCTCTTCACAGGCGTTGAGTCGTCTCTTCACAGGCGTTGGTCTTCTCATCACAGGCGTTGAGTCGTCTCTTCACAGGCGTTGGTCTTCTCATCACAGGCGTTGAGTCGTCTCTTCACAGGCGTTGGTCTTCTCATCACAGGCGTTGAGTCGTCTCTTCACAGGCGTTGAGTCGTCTCTTCACAGGCGTTGGTCTTCTCATCACAGGCGTTGAGTCGTCTCTTCACAGGCGTTGGTCTTCTCATCACAGGCGTTGAGTCGTCTCATCACAGGCGTTGAGTCGTCTCTTCACAGGCGTTGGTCTTCTCATCACAGGCGTTGAGTCGTCTCTTCACAGGCGTTGAGTCGTCTCTTCACAGGCGTTGGTCTTCTCATCACAGGCGTTGAGTCGTCTCTTCACAGGCGTTGGTCTTCTCATCACAGGCGTTGAGTCGTCTCATCACAGGCGTTGAGTCGTCTCTTCACAGGCGTTGGTCTTCTCATCACAGGCGTTGAGTCGTCTCTTCACAGGCGTTGAGTCGTCTCTTCACAGGCGTTGGTCTTCTCATCACAGGCGTTGAGTCGTCTCTTCACAGGCGTTGGTCTTCTCATCACAGGCGTTGAGTCGTCTCTTCACAGGCGTTGAGTCGTCTCTTCACAGGCGTTGGTCTTCTCATCACAGGCGTTGAGTCGTCTCTTCACAGGCGTTGGTCTTCTCATCACAGGCGTTGAGTCGTCTCATCACAGGCGTTGAGTCGTCTCTTCACAGGCGTTGGTCTTCTCATCACAGGCGTTGAGTCGTCTCTTCACAGGCGTTGAGTCGTCTCTTCACAGGCGTTGGTCTTCTCATCACAGGCGTTGAGTCGTCTCTTCACAGGCGTTGGTCTTCTCATCACAGGCGTTGAGTCGTCTCATCACAGGCGTTGAGTCGTCTCTTCACAGGCGTTGGTCTTCTCATCACAGGCGTTGAGTCGTCTCTTCACAGGCGTTGAGTCGTCTCTTCACAGGCGTTGGTCTTCTCATCACAGGCGTTGAGTCGTCTCTTCACAGGCGTTGAGTCGTCTCTTCACAGGCGTTGAGTCGTCTCATCACAGGCGTTGGTCTTCTCATCACAGGCGTTGGTCTTCTCATCACAGGCGTTGAGTCGTCTCTTCACAGGCGTTGGTCTTCTCATCACAGGCGTTGAGTCGTCTCTTCACAGGCGTTGAGTCGTCTCTTCACAGGCGTTGGTCTTCTCATCACAGGCGTTGAGTCGTCTCTTCACAGGCGTTGAGTCGTCTCTTCACAGGCGTTGAGTCGTCTCTTCACAGGCGTTGGTCTTCTCATCACAGGCGTTGAGTCGTCTCTTCACAGGCGTTGAGTCGTCTCTTCACAGGCGTTGGTCTTCTCATCACAGGCGTTGAGTCGTCTCTTCACAGGCGTTGGTCTTCTCATCACAGGCGTTGAGTCGTCTCTTCACAGGCGTTGAGTCGTCTCATCACAGGCGTTGGTCTTCTCATCACAGGCGTTGAGTCGTCTCTTCACAGGCGTTGAGTCGTCTCTTCACAGGCGTTGGTCTTCTCATCACAGGCGTTGAGTCGTCTCTTCACAGGCGTTGAGTCGTCTCTTCACAGGCGTTGAGTCGTCTCATCACAGGCGTTGGTCTTCTCATCACAGGCGTTGGTCTTCTCATCACAGGCGTTGAGTCGTCTCTTCACAGGCGTTGGTCTTCTCATCACAGGCGTTGAGTCGTCTCTTCACAGGCGTTGAGTCGTCTCTTCACAGGCGTTGGTCTTCTCATCACAGGCGTTGAGTCGTCTCTTCACAGGCGTTGAGTCGTCTCTTCACAGGCGTTGAGTCGTCTCTTCACAGGCGTTGGTCTTCTCATCACAGGCGTTGAGTCGTCTCTTCACAGGCGTTGAGTCGTCTCTTCACAGGCGTTGGTCTTCTCATCACAGGCGTTGAGTCGTCTCTTCACAGGCGTTGGTCTTCTCATCACAGGCGTTGAGTCGTCTCTTCACAGGCGTTGAGTCGTCTCATCACAGGCGTTGGTCTTCTCATCACAGGCGTTGAGTCGTCTCTTCACAGGCGTTGAGTCGTCTCTTCACAGGCGTTGGTCTTCTCATCACAGGCGTTGAGGCATCCGAAATCCCCGTGAGAGGCAGGATACCAAACTGGAGCCTACGAACGCCATTTTTCTCGGGACAAGCGTCCCGAGATAACAGCAGAAAGGCAGATGGGAAATAATTAGCATAGCTGATGTTCATAATGATTTCCATTACACGGGAGTAGGTGTTAGAAAACCATAATCTCACAACTCTCCGTAACCCAAACTCTCCGCAACCCAACCGCAACCATACGGACCGACCCGTTTGTCTATAAGGCTGTCGAGCCCCACTGGTGCGTTAAGCAGTTTCAGTGGCAAACGGTTCCGTATGGCATAGCAGAGGACTAAAAGGTAAGCATTATGTGAATGCTTGACTAAAGAGACACGTCTTTAGTCTAGTTTTAAACTGTGTCAGCGAGTCAGAGCATCGGACCGTATCGGGAAGGCTATTCCAGAGTTTTGGAGCTAAATGCGAGAATGCCCTCCCTCCTTTCGTGGACTTCGATATCCTAGGAATGACCAGAAGCCTTGAATTTAGTGATCTTAGAGAACGCGGTGGATTGTAGGGCGAAAGAAGGTCCGTTAAGTACACAGGAGCTAAACCCTTAAGGGCTTTATAGGTCAGTAGTAGTACTTTGTAATTGATACGGAACTTAATAGGTAACCAGTGCAGAGATGATAAAATCGGTGTTATATGATCATATTTTCTTGACCTAGTAAGAACTCTAGCGGCTGCATTTTGCACTAACTGTAGCTTGTTTATTGAGGATGCAGGACAACCAGCTAATAAAGCATTACAGTAATCTAGTCTCGAGGTCATGAATGCATGAACTAACTTTTCTGCATCAGAAACAGATAGCATGTTACGTAATTTAGCAATGTTTCTAAGGTGGAAAAAGGCTGTTCTTGTAACAGATGAAATATGATTTTCGAAAGACAAGTTGCGGTCTAGTATAACACCCAGGTCTTTTACTGTAGTGGAAAAAGTAACAGGGCATCCTTCTATATTAAAGTCGTATTGTAAGAGGTTGTGTGTGTAGTTTTTTGGACCAATAAGTAATACCTCCGTTTTATCTGAATTTAATAGCAGGAAATTACGCGTCATCCAGCAATTTATATCTTTGAGACATTCTGTCAATTTAGATGAGGTAATGTTTTCATCTGGTCGTGATGAAATATATAATTGAGTGTCGTCAGCATAACAGTGGAAATTAATTCCATGTTTTCTTATAATATTACCAAGTGGCAGCATATATATTGAGAATAGCAGAGGGCCTAGCACCGATCCTTGCGGTACTCCGTAGTCTACTGACGTTAACTTTGATTTTCCCCCGTGTAAAGAGACAAAATGATAACGGTCAGATAAGTACGATCTAAACCAGCTTAATGCCTGTCCCTGAACACCAGTGTAGTTTTGTAGTCGATCCAAGAGTATTTTATGATCTATAGTGTCGAACGCGGCGCTAAGATCAAGTAGGACTAGTATTGAGATACAGCCTTGGTCAGAAGCTAAGAGTAGATCATTTGTAATTTTAACTAGCGCAGTTTCTGTACTATGATGCGGTCTGAATCCTGACTGGAATTTTTCATAGATATCATTTTCTTGCAAAAAAGAGCACAGTTGAGCGGATACAACTTTTTCTAGTATTTTGGACATAAATGGAAGATTTGAAATGGGTCTGTAATTTGCTAGGTTATTTGGATCTAGTTGTGGTTTCTTAATGAGAGGTTTTATTACTGCCAACACACGTAATAAAACAACGTTTTATTACGTGTGTGTGTGTGAGACACCTAACCCCAGCTGCTCCCGACGAGCTGGATGGCCTTGCATGGCTGCCGTCGCCCGTCGGTGTATGAGTGTGTGTGTGAGTGAGTGAGTGAGTGAGTGTGTGAGTGAGTGTGTGAGTGAGTGTGTGTGAATGGGTGAATGTGAGGCAAATGTAAAGCGCTTTGGTGGCCATTTGGTCTGTGAAAGCGCTATATAAATGCAGTCCATTTATTAGTCACTAAAGCACATACATCTGATTGGATAAAGCCAGGGCCGGATTCACAAAACATTCTTAAGAATAAACGTCTTCCTAACTGCCAATGTCTTATTCTCTAACTTAAGAAAAAAGATACGAATATTTAGTATTCCCTAAAAATCTTCTTAAGAATTTTCTTAACTTCTTTCTTAAGAAGATTTTTGTGAATCCGGCCCAGGTTCATAATTCTGGTTTGATATTGTGGACATATTACAGTTAAAGGTTTTTACAAAAGGGGTTTCTCTTTTTATCACTCCATAAATCAGATAATACTGTCAGCAGACACAAAACAAATACATTTCCACCATGTTTTTTAGGAATGAAATGTTGTATAAATCAGGCCAATGATCATAAGAGCAACCCTTCAGAATATAGATATGAATGAGTGTGTGTGTGTGTGTGTGTGTGTGTGTGTGTGTGTGTGTGTGTGTGTGTGTGTGTGTGTGTGTGTGTGTGTGTGTGTGTGTGTGTGTGAAGCTGCTGAAGTGGAGATTTATGACTCAAACTCACCGCCTGAAAAGATGTGGATTGAGTTTGCAATCACAGACGCTAAGAGAAAAAGTGCAATAAAAGAAACACTTAAATGTGTCTTTTGGATGATTTCTTTCCACTGGTCTGAAAGAAGAAGTGAAATAGAGCTGGAACTGAGCAGTGCGTGACAGATCACCCGTGCCTGTAGCGTCTCGCCTTAAAAGCTTTATTAGTGGTGCTGTTTAAAATGATTATTGTGTTGTTTATTCACGTCACGGCTGTCCAAACCTGTATGATGTTTTTTTGTGTGTGTTTTTTTAAACACAAAAGAGATATTGTGCTCCATATGTTTGAGTTTGACAGTGTCTAACTTTCTTCTTCTTTGATGTTGCATGAAAGAAAGAAAGTCCTCCAGATGTGGAACATCATTATGGCTCCTGCAGTGAATAATGAGCTAACTCGCGTTTAATCTGCTACAGCTACATAAAGATTGGCGACAAGGAGTGCGAGTACAACCCCAGTTTCCGGCTGATCCTTCACACGAAGCTGGCGAACCCTCACTACCAGCCGGAGCTGCAGGCTCAGTGTACGCTGGTGAACTTCACCGTGACCCGGGACGGGCTGGAGGACCAGCTCCTGGCAGCCGTGGTCAGCATGGAGAGACCGGACCTGGAGGAGCTCAAGGTGATCGCGCTCACAGCACAGCCTTAGCTCACACTAACATGAACATTAGCCCGTGATTTACTCTCCCTAACTCATCCTCGGTGTGTATGACACTCTTCTGTCAGACGAACACAGTCAGAGTAATGCGACGCACTGCTGATATTTACTCTACTTCTGACGTCATGAGTTGTGTAAGTTGCGCTTTAGGCGTAAGTAGAGACCGCGTATGTTCGTTTGTCCGGAAGCTAGAATTTTACTTTGTAACATGTTAAATGATAAATGATGCACTTTTATGATGGACAGATGCACTTTTATGATGGACAGATACACTTTTATGATGGACAGATGCACTTTTATGATGGACAGATACACTTTTATGATAGACAGATGCACTTTTATGATGGACAGATACACTTTTATGATGGACAGATGCACTTTTATGATGGACAGATACACTTTTATGATGGACAGATGCACTTTTATGATGGACAGATACACTTTTATGATAGACAGATGCACTTTTATGATGGACAGATACACTTTTATGATGGACAGATGCACTTTTATGATGGACAGATACACTTTTATGATAGACAGATGCACTTTTATGATGGACAGATGCACTTTTATGATGGACAGATGCACTTTTATGATGGATAGATGCACTTTTATGATGGACAGATGCACTTTTATGATGGACAGATGCACTTTTATGATGGACAGATACACTTTTATGATGGACAGATGCACTTTTATGATGGACAGATACACTTTTATGATAGACAGATGCACTTTTATGATGGACAGATGCACTTTTATGATGGACAGATGCACTTTTATGATGGACAGATACACTTTTATGATGGACAGATGCACTTTTATGATGGATAGATGCACTTTTATGATGGACAGATGCACTTTTATGATGGACAGATGCACTTTTATGATGGACAGATGCACTTTTATGATGGACAGATGCACTTTTATGATGGACAGATGCACTTTTATGATGGACAGATGCACTTTTATGATGAATAGATGCACTTTTATGATGGACAGATGCACTTTTATGATGGACAGATGCACTTTTATGATGGACAGATGCACTTTTATGATGAATAGATGCACTTTTATGATGGACAGATGCACTTTTATGATGGACAGATGCACTTTTATGATGGACAGATGCACTTTTATGATGGATAGATGCACTTTTATGATGGACAGATGCACTTTTATGATGGATAGATGCACTTTTATGATGGATAGATGCACTTTTATGATGGACAGATGCACTTTTATGACGGACAGATGCACTTTTATGATGGATAGATGCACTTTTATGATGGATAGATGCACTTTTATGATGGATAGATGCACTTTTATGATGGATAGATGCACTTTTATGATGGACAGATGCACTTTTATGATGGATAGATGCACTTTTATGATGGACAGATGCACTTTTATGATGGATAGATGCACTTTTATGATGGATAGATGCACTTTTATGATGGACAGATGCACTTTTATGACGGACAGATGCACTTTTATGATGGATAGATGCACTTTTATGATGGATAGATGCACTTTTATGATGGATAGATGCACTTTTATGATGGACAGATGCACTTTTATGATGGACAGATGCACTTTTATGATGGATAGATGCACTTTTATGATGGACAGATGCACTTTTATGATGGACAGATGCACTTTTATGATGGACAGATGCACTTTTATGATGGATAGATGCACTTTTATGATGGATAGATGCACTTTTATGATGGACAGATGCACTTTTATGACGGACAGATGCACTTTTATGATGGATAGATGCACTTTTATGATGGATAGATGCACTTTTATGATGGATAGATGCACTTTTATGATGGATAGATGCACTTTTATGATGGACAGATGCACTTTTATGATGGATAGATGCACTTTTATGATGGACAGATGCACTTTTATGACGGACAGATGCACTTTTATGATGGATAGATGCACTTTTATGATGGATAGATGCACTTTTATGATGGATAGATGCACTTTTATGATGGACAGATGCACTTTTATGATGGATAGATG
Organism: Rhinichthys klamathensis goyatoka; assembly: GCF_029890125.1. Lineage (NCBI taxonomy): Eukaryota > Metazoa > Chordata > Actinopteri > Cypriniformes > Leuciscidae > Rhinichthys > Rhinichthys klamathensis. The sequence goes on along the minus strand of NW_026606729.1, from coordinate 492,118 downwards.
CACTTTTATGATGGACAGATGCACTTTTATGATGGATAGATGCACTTTTATGATGGACAGATGCACTTTTATGATGGATAGATGCACTTTTATGATGGACAGATGCACTTTTTTGATGGATAGATGCACTTTTATGATGGACAGATGCACTATTATGATGGATAGATGCACTTTTATGATGGACAGATGCACTTTTATGATGGACAGATGCACTTTTATGATGGATAGATGCACTTTTATGATGGACAGATGCACTTTTATGATGGATAGATGCACTTTTATGATGGATAGATGCACTTTTATGATGGACAGATGCACTTTTATGATGGACAGATGCACTTTTATGATGGATAGATGCACTTTTATGATGGACAGATGCACTTTTATGATGGACAGATGCCCTTTTTATGATGGATAGATGCACTTTTATGATGGACAGATGCACTTTTATGATGGACAGATGCACTTTTATGATGGACAGATGCACTTTTATGATGGACAGATGCACTTTTATGATGGATAGATGCACTTTTATGATGGATAGATGCACTTTTATGATGGATAGATGCACTTTTATGATGGACAGATGCACTTTTATGATGGATAGATGCACTTTTATGATGGACAGATGCACTTTTATGATGGATAGATGCACTTTTATGATGGACAGATGCACTTTTATGATGGACAGATGCACTTTTATGATGGACAGATGCACTTTTATGATGGATAGATGCACTTTTATGATGGATAGATGCACTTTTATGATGGATAGATGCACTTTTATGATGGATAGATGCACTTTTATGATGGACAGATGCACTTTTATGATGGATAGATGCACTTTTATGATGGACAGATGCACTTTTATGATGGACAGATGCACTTTTATGATGGACAGATGCACTTTTATGATGGACAGATGCACTTTTATGATGGATAGATGCACTTTTATGATGGACAGATGCACTTTTATGATGGATAGATGCACTTTTATGATGGATAGATGCACTTTTATGATGGACAGATGCACTTTTATGACGGACAGATGCACTTTTATGATGGATAGATGCACTTTTATGATGGATAGATGCACTTTTATGATGGATAGATGCACTTTTATGATGGATAGATGCACTTTTATGATGGACAGATGCACTTTTATGATGGATAGATGCACTTTTATGATGGACAGATGCACTTTTATGATGGATAGATGCACTTTTATGATGGACAGATGCACTTTTATGATGGATAGATGCACTTTTATGATGGACAGATGCACTTTTATGACGGACAGATGCACTTTTATGATGGATAGATGCACTTTTATGATGGATAGATGCACTTTTATGATGGATAGATGCACTTTTATGATGGACAGATGCACTTTTATGATGGATAGATGCACTTTTATGATGGACAGATGCACTTTTATGATGGATAGATGCACTTTTATGATGGACAGATGCACTTTTATGATGGACAGATGCACTTTTTTGATGGATAGATGCACTTTTATGATGGACAGATGCACTTTTATGATGGATAGATGCACTTTTATGATGGACAGATGCACTTTTATGATGGACAGATGCACTTTTATGATGGATAGATGCACTTTTATGATGGACAGATGCACTTTTATGATGGATAGATGCACTTTTATGATGGATAGATGCACTTTTATGATGGACAGATGCACTTTTATGATGGACAGATGCACTTTTATGATGGATAGATGCACTTTTATGATGGACAGATGCACTTTTATGATGGACAGATGCCCTTTTTATGATGGATAGATGCACTTTTATGATGGACAGATGCACTTTTATGATGGACAGATGCACTTTTATGATGGACAGATGCACTTTTATGATGGACAGATGCACTTTTATGATGGATAGATGCACTTTTATGATGGATAGATGCACTTTTATGATGGATAGATGCACTTTTATGATGGACAGATGCACTTTTATGATGGATAGATGCACTTTTATGATGGACAGATGCACTTTTATGATGGATAGATGCACTTTTATGATGGACAGATGCACTTTTATGATGGACAGATGCACTTTTATGATGGACAGATGCACTTTTATGATGGATAGATGCACTTTTATGATGGATAGATGCACTTTTATGATGGATAGATGCACTTTTATGATGGATAGATGCACTTTTATGATGGACAGATGCACTTTTATGATGGATAGATGCACTTTTATGATGGACAGATGCACTTTTATGATGGATAGATGCACTTTTATGATGGACAGATGCACTTTTATGATGGATAGATGCACTTTTATGATGGACAGATGCACTTTTATGACGGACAGATGCACTTTTATGATGGATAGATGCACTTTTATGATGGATAGATGCACTTTTATGATGGATAGATGCACTTTTATGATGGATAGATGCACTTTTATGATGGACAGATGCACTTTTATGATGGATAGATGCACTTTTATGATGGACAGATGCACTTTTATGATGGATAGATGCACTTTTATGATGGACAGATGCACTTTTATGATGGATAGATGCACTTTTATGATGGACAGATGCACTTTTTTGATGGATAGATGCACTTTTATGATGGACAGATGCACTTTTATGATGGACAGATGCACTTTTTTGATGGATAGATGCACTTTTATGATGGACAGATGCACTTTTATGATGGACAGATGCACTTTTATGATGGATAGATGCACTTTTATGATGGACAGATGCACTTTTATGATGGATAGATGCACTTTTATGATGGATAGATGCACTTTTATGATGGACAGATGCACTTTTATGATGGATAGATGCACTTTTATGATGGATAGATGCACTTTTATGATGGATAGATGCACTTTTATGATGGACAGATGCACTTTTATGATGGACAGATGCACTTTTATGATGGATAGATGCACTTTTATGATGGACAGATGCACTTTTATGATGGATAGATGCACTTTTATGATGGATAGATGCACTTTTATGATGGATAGATGCACTTTTATGATGGATAGATGCACTTTTATGATGGACAGATGCACTTTTATGATTGACAGATGCACTTTTATGATGGATAGATGCACTTTTATGATGGACAGATGCACTTTTATGATGGACAGATGCCCTTTTTATGATGGATAGATGCACTTTTATGATGGACAGATGCACTTTTATGATGGACAGATGCCCTTTTTTATGATGGACAGATGCACTTTTATGATGGATAGATGCACTTTTATGATGGATAGATGCACTTTTATGATAGACAGATGCACTTTTATGATGGACAGATGCACTTTTATGATGGACAGATGCACTTTTATGATGGACAGATGCACTTTTATGATGGATAGATGCACTTTTATGATGGATAGATGCACTTTTATGATGGACAGATGCACTTTTATGATGGACAGATGCACTTTTATGATGGACAGATGCACTTTTATGATGGACAGATGCACTTTTATGATGGATAGATGCACTTTTATGATGGATAGATGCACTTTTATGATGGACAGATGCACTTTTATGATGGACAGATGCACTTTTATGATAGACAGATGCACTTTTATGATGGACAGATGCACTTTTATGATGGATAGATGCACTTTTATGATGGACAGATGCACTTTTATGATGGATAGATGCACTTTTATGATGGATAGATGCACTTTTATGATGGATAGATGCACTTTTATGATGGACAGATGCACTTTTATGATGGACAGATGCACTTTTATGATGGACAGATGCACTTTTATGATGGACAGATGCACTTTTATGATGGACAGATGCACTTTTATGATGGACAGATGCACTTTTATGATGGATAGATGCACTTTTATGATGGACAGATGCACTTTTATGATGGACAGATGCACTTTTATGATGGACTGATGCACTTTTATGATGGACAGATGCACTTTTATGATGGACTGATGCACTTTTATGATGGACAGATGCACTTTTATGATGGACAGATGCACTTTTATTTACTTCAAAACAGAAACGCCATTCACTGCCATTATAAAGCTTGGAAGAGCCAGGACATTTTTTAATATAACTCTGATTGTATTCGTCTGATAGAAGAGTGTCATACACACCTAGGATGAGGGCGAGTAAATCATGGGCTAATTTCATTTTTGGGTGAACTATCCCTTTAAGTAGGTGCTATATGACAGGTGATTGTGAGCTTAATTGGATTCATCAGTTTCTGAGGTCTAGATTGGCTGAAGTTCTGCAGGCGTATCAGAATATTTGATGACACTTGCTGTTTCCCAGAGAGCGCCTGTGTGATCTCACCTTTACTTTACAAAAGGTTAATTAGTGGTGCACTATTTTCACCTTCATGTATATAATTATCACACGGGTACCCTGAGAAATTTTGCTAATGACCAATGAGAGCTTCGACTATCGGTAACACATTTGCAAATGTATTATATTAGCATTAGTATATTAGCATAACATTACTGCAAGTAATTAGCTGTAATGGTCAAGCAAGCGTTTGTGCCACAGGCTCGAACTTCCCCATTAATCCTCTCACTTTCCCTAGAGGAAGCCTCTTTTATTTATTTTTTCAGCTTTACTTCGTTTCGCCCTCCTGAAATGTGTGTGTGAAGCTGAGGGTTTTTATTTGCGAACAAATTACACCAAACCAAAGAAGTGTTTTAATAACTGGAGTGAATGCGGTTATTTCGAGACATGTGCACCCTTTAGAATTGACATGATACTTAATGAAGCTTGATTAATTAGTGTTTCCAAGCTGAGATCCTAAGGATGGGGGAAATGCTGCCGAACTCTCTTATCGCCTTAATTAATATTGAAAGTTGTAGAAAGTGTGACAGTCCCTTAACGTGGAGTAAGATGAGTTATCGTTACACTCTGTCCAGTCTCTACTGGATTTTATAATTAGATCTTATGCAACCACACCACAGGGATGCTGCTTTTTATTTAGATGATTTTTAGAGGGTTTGTTCATATTCCCTTGCTTGTGTTTTACATCACGCAATGCCATTATTAATTGCGGTGAGTTTATGGTATCACAGCGTTCACATTGAGATCTGCGCATCTCAAGGCCATTAGATGAAGTAAATGCCCGTGTGACCCGGGAGAGACGCGTCGCTCTCACTAATGAGCAGGAGAACCAAACTCACTGTCTGTGGCTCTGGGTTTCTTCACAGTAAGGCTCTCAGCTGCTGGTTAATTGTTTGTTTTTCAGCTCCAGGGTAATTGGACACAAAGATGCCAGTGCAAATGTAATCATTAATGACTGACTCATTAGGAAGGGCTAGTTTCCCGAACCTGTTTTCCTCCTCTGTGATGAGCCGTCGCACGCCAAGGTCCAGATCTTTGACCCGAGCTCTTGTGATCGTTCTCTAGTGCTGTTGTTTGTAGAAGACCATAGAAACGCTCCGGTGGCCGCGGCGAGCGACGCTGTTATAGGTGTGTGTTGTGCAGATTGACCTCTTCAGGGATGTGTGGTGTCTTGACAGTCCAAAATGAGAGTTTGTGAGATGACGGTGTGTGTGTGTGTGATTTGCAGTCCAGGTCGTCGCTCGTTGCATTAGTTTCTCTATCAAACGTAAGGAATGGATCCATCAGCATTGACAGTCCCGTCACACTCGGGCGCTCGTGGTTTTTGATGTTTGGCGAGAGGAAGTCTGTTAATCCATGCAAAGACGACTGCATGTATTGATCTCTCAGATGCCCTCTGATGTGCCGGGCTCTGCTCGTGGCTCTTGTTTTCATCTCGCATGTCTTTCTGTGTCTTTTACTTTGTAGTCAAACCTCACAAAGCAGCAGAACGGCTTCAAAATCACTTTGAAAACTCTGGAGGACAACCTGCTCTCACGCCTGTCCTCGGCGTCCGGGAACTTCCTCGGGGACATCGAGCTGGTGGAGAACCTGGAGATCACCAAGAGAACAGCGGCTGAGATTGAAGTCAAGGTGTGTGTGTGTGTGTGTGTGTGTGTGTGCGCTTCACGACTGACACCACAGTAATGCTTGCAGTGGAAAGTGCCACAGTTTACAGTTTGATAGAAGCACAACAGTTTCAATAAGTGTATATATATATATCATTAAACACTTTACAATAAGTTTTCATTTGTTAAACTTGGTTAACATTAACAACTATAATTCTACAGCATTTAATAATATTAATATCAATCTCAACGTTTGCTGATCAGTGTTGGGAACGTTACTTTAAAAAAGTAATTAGTTATAGTTACTCACTACTTGTTCCAAAAAGTAACTGAGTTAGTAAATGAATTACTCTATAATAAAAGTAACTATAAGTTGCTATATGTCAAAAAATTTGGATTTTTTTTTAGCAGTTTTCACAAGTCAGTTGAAATGAGTAGAACAGACAGGTGTTTGTACGTAACTTTCGATATTTATTACACGTCGACAGACAGCAAGAGGTTTATCCTGCACCTCAAGTATTATCTTTGTAAGAAAAGTAAACAGTTAAACCGTATAAAGTGCATTTAACTCTAGCGAATTAAATCAAACTCTCTCAACCTGAGACAACTGGTCAAGTTAACAACCTGTACTTCCAAGTGTTTTGTTCACAACAAAAGTAAACTTTTAAACTACAAATTCTTAATTAAATAAATCAAACTCCCAATGTCAGACAACTGGTCTGGAAGACATTCTGTACTTCAAGTATTTTCTTCAAAAGTAAACAGTTAAATAATATAAAGTGTGTTTGCAGTAACTGTAGCAAATTAAATAAATCAAACAAACTCTAACAACCTGAGATAAATAGTCTGGAAGACATAGGCTGCTGTATTTCTTTATCTTCATTAAAAAAGTAAACAGTTTAACAAGATGGAGTGCTTTTAAAGATTGAACTTTAGCTCCTAGATATAGCTGTATCTATATATCTAGATCAAGCAGGGACACGTTTGTGTGCATTTTATTTTGTGATTTCACCGGAATGAATAGTCTCCGCAACGGCGATAGATTGAAGCGAGTGAAGACTGCGCGCGCCGCGAGCCACAAGAGCACAACTGTATCCATGACACTGATCGCAGCAGCACGAGCGCTCAGCTGGATCTCTAAAACAACAGATTTAAGCGCTAGAT